>NW_027181697.1:600000-845342 GCF_028537555.1 Battus philenor
GACCTGTATTTAATAAGCAGGTCAATGTCTCCTCCTCTCCATTATTGCAGGTTTGTCTGGGGAATCGGTCGGGGCACTCGTCTATTACGTAAAATCTCAAATATAACAAATGCGTAAGAGAGGGTAAAATAAAAATACCCACGTGGTCGGTCACGTGACATTAAGTTGGGGTGGGGAGCAGGTGACATATAAATAACAAAGCGACAGCGGACTGAGCTCACTCGGTGTTTAGCACTAATCTGTGTAACAACTCCTGAAGATGCCCCGTGGAGGGGTGAAACACGTGTTGAGTGAATTTACGGTGGCGGTTGTGTAGTTGGCATTGTCTGTCGCATGCGCATTTACGAGCGGGCTGGCGGGCGGTGCACTTTCATGCACGACAACCACTGCATGTGCGGAGGTGGCTAGATATTGGTCCTTTCTTATTTACCAAATTTCCAGTCACAGGAAAACAGTTACCATTGTTATTTACCGCATATGGGAGTGTTAAAACTAGAAAGTCGTTCAACAAAATTAAGAACGGTTTTTAATGCAAGTAGTAAGACATCAACAGGAATTTCATTAAATGATATACTTTGGGAAGGTCCAAATATTTATAATGATGTACTGGACATCTTACTCAGATTCCATATGTACAAGTATGTTTTCTCGTGTGATATAGTTAAAATGTTTAGAACAATATTAGTATCAGATAACCAAAGGCCCTTTCTTAGGATTCTTTGGAGAGAGTCCAAAGTTCACCCCTTAAGATGCCTGCAATTGAAAACAGTCACATATGGCACTAAATGCGCGCCTTACTTAGCTTGTCGTACCCTTAGACATTTGGCCAAGTTGTACGAACATCAGTTTCCAGAGGCAGCGGAAGTAGTACGCTTAGAATGCTACATGGATGATTTTTTAAGTGGGGAAAACACAATTGTAAAAGCACAGGCAATTTGCAAACAATTAATACAGCTATTAGATAAAGGTAAATTCACACTTCACAAATGGTTAGCTAATGAACCTTTAATTTTGCGACATATTTTAAATACTGATCAATCAACACAGCAGGTTAGTTATGAATTTACACCAGATAGCGCCATTAAAACTTTAGGCATAGAATGTTCACCACACAATGATTTATTAGGGATAGCCATTCCAACAACAAAGACATTAAAATTCACAAAAAGAAATGTATTGTCAGTCATTGCACAAATTTATGAACCTACAGGCTTTTTAGCACCAAGCATTATTACAGCAAAAATTATGATTCAACAGATATGGAAATTAAAATTAGATTGGGATAGTATGCTTCCAGAAGATATGAAGAAATCATGGTTAGAGTTTTATAATAATATTCCCTATTTGAAGCAGATAATAATACCTAGATATTACTTTAGTGATGTCCCATTTGAAATAAATTTATTAGGCTTTAGCGACGCCTCTCTCAAGGCGTATGGAATTTGTCTGTACTTTAGGGCAACATATCCTAACAGAAAGCCAACTTGTTCACTTGTATTAGCAAAAACCAGAGTAGCGCCTATCAAAACACTGTCGCTTCCACGCTTAGAGCTTTGTGGTGCGCTTTTATTAGCAAGACAAGTTAACAGATTATTAGAAACATTTAAAAATTTCAAAATATATCATACGTACCTTTTTACAGATTCACAAATAGTTTTGAGTTGGATAAAATCTCCATACAAAAAATTACACACTTTCGTTTCACATAGATTAATGGAAATAATTGAGTTAACAAACGAAGAAACGTGGCATTATGTGAATACAAAACTTAACCCAGCAGATTTACTCACACGAGGAATAGCACCTCAATAATTGCAGCAAACAAAGTTATGGTGGAATGGTCCAGACTGGGCTATTCAAAACCCCCAGTATTGGGAAGATTTACATTCATATTCCATTCCGGTTGAGGCTGAGATAGAACCTACTCCTACACTCGTATCTTTAGTTAATTCAAAAGCGAACGAATCATTTATTTTAGATTACTTTCAGAACCACTCTAAATTCAGCAAATTAGTTAGAGTTATTGCATTAGTATTCAGGTTTATTGATTTAGTTCGTAAAAAGACTACCTTAACGCAAGGAAAGCATTTAACTACCTCTGAGTTGCATAATGCACATAATTTTGTAATTAAAACTATCCAAAAGAAACACTTCAAAAGAAATCCAAGAATTACATAGTAGTACAATTAACCTAAACTCAGTATTGAAGTCTAGTTCCTTAAGGAAACTGAACCCTAGACTGGATCAGGAAGGAATATTACGTTTAGGAGGTCGCATTGACAATGCTAACATACCTTTCAATCACGCACATCCTATCATACTACCACAGAAGGAACACATCACTACACTCATTATAGAGCAGGTTCATTACAGATTACTACATTCAGGTATACAAAACACATTATGCAATTTAAGATTGAAATATTGGCCAATTAATGGTAGAAATGAGGTGAAGAAAGTCATACATAGATGTGTTCGCTGTATCAGGTTTAGCGCGCGAGTCTGTAAGCAACAAATGGCAGGCTTGCCTTCTCCAAGAGTGAATCTAGAACGTCCTTTCTTGCATGTTGGTGTTGATTTTAGTGGAGCAATTCTTATACGAAGCTCTATGGGTCGTAATTGTAGATATGTGAAAGGCTACATTTGTTTATTTGTTTGTCTGGCCACGAAAGCTTTACATCTCGAGTTAGTCACAGAGTTGTCAGCTCAAGCATTTATTAATGCATTGAAGAGATTAATTAGCCGAAGAGGTATTTGTCGGTATATTTATTCAGATAATGCAACATACTTTAAAGGTGCTCACAGCGAGTTAAAAGAGTTATTTAAGATGTTCAAAGATGATGTTTCATACAGTCAACTAATAGATTTTTGCACAACAATATCGATTCAGTGGAAATTCACAGTTCCTCTAGCTAGTCATATGGGCGGACTGTATGAAGCAGGCATTAAATCAGTAAAATCTTTGTTGAAAAGATATTTAGGAAATAGTAAGTTAACATATGAATTATTAAACACTGTATTGGTCCAGATAGAGGGAGTCCTGAACTCGAGGCCGCTATGTGGTTTAAAAGATGTGCCAGAATCTGATGCTTTATGTTTAACGCCAGCACACTTCTTAATAGGTGCCCCGATTTCGGACATTCCCGAACCTAGTTTATTGGATAAGACAGAAAATAGATTAAGTTTGTTTCAAAGAATAACAAGCATTAAGCAACGATTTTCGTCTCAATTTTATTGTAACTATTTGTCAGAATTACAGCCTCGAAGCAAGTGGTTGCTAGCTAGAGATAATTTAAATATTGGAGAAATTGTGTTTTTAAAAGTAAAATTTTAAAGTAAGAATGCACACCACCTGCTTGTTGGCCATTAGGCAAAGTAATTAGTGTAAATAAAAATTCCAAAGATGGTTTAGTTAGATCTGTAGTAGTAAAAACATGTAAGGGTCAATACACAAGGCCAATAAATAAATTAATTTTGTTACCTAGCAATAATTGAATTAACCAAGACACTGGGTCTATTGACTTCAGCTTGATTAATCTCATTTACTATTTCAGCATCGTTATTTAAGCTTTAGCTCAACTCAGTTTTAACTGTCATTTGGAATATTCACATTTTATTCTTGTATTCATTCATATTATTAGCATTAAGTTCACAGTCGTTAACATGTCATCTAGAGGCCCAGAATGTTCGATATTGTATCCGAACGTAACACTTTTTATTTGTACTTGAATGCGTGTATCGCAACGCACGGCGTCTTTCACCGGCTTCTAACAAAACACGACCAATTTTTATCTATCCATCAACGGACATTTTACAAGTGTAACATATTTGATTTCTTAACATTAAATAATTAACTAAATGTGCTTGTTTTATATCGAATCCCAACAATATTAGAGATATTAGAGACATACAATATAGAGATAAATTGATATTATCAATCATTCTCTTCCTAAATCATTTTTCTTCCTAAATTGATATGAGTCTTAACCTAACTCTTAAATTTTTAAATTTATGCCGTATCAATGTTACGCTAGGTGGAGATTTTTCCGCTGGTCGATTAATACATTCGTCTTAGTTTCCAATTTTGATTGCTTTTAATAACAAAATATTAAAAAGACAACTTCGAATTTCAAGCAGTATGTACGCAACACCTGATGGTTATTTTCGCTTCAAGATTTTCTAAGAAAGTCTCATTTTTCTTCCTAAATTGATATAAGAGTCTTAACCTAACTCTTAAATTTTTAAATTTATGCCGTATCAATGTTACGCTAGGTGAAGATTTTTCCGCTGGTCGATTAATACATTCGTCTTAGTTTCCAATTTTGATTGCTTTTAATAACAAAATATTAAAAAGACAACTTCGAATTTCAAGCAGTATATACGAAATACCTGATGTTGTTTTGTGCTTCAAGATTTTCTAAGAAAGTCTCATTTACTTCTGAAATTGATAGTAGAGACGTATCGTAACTTTTAAATTTTTAATCTAAGCCGTATCAGTGTAACGCTAGGTGGAGATTTTTCCGCTGGTCGATTAATACATTCGTCTTAGTTTTCAGTTTTGATTGCTTTTAATAAAAAATATTAAAAAGAAAATTTCATATTTCGTGCAGTGTATACGACACACCTGATGTTGATTTTCGCTTCAAGATTTACCAAGAAAGTCTCATTTTTCTTCCTAAATTGATATTAGAGTCTTAACCAAACTCTTAAATTTTTAAATCTATGCCGTATCAATGTTAGGCTAGGTGGAGATTTTCCCGCTGGTCGGTTAATACACTCGTCTTAAATTTCAGTTTTTATTGCTTTTAATAATTAAATATTAAAAAGACAACTTCAAATTTCATGCAGTATATACGAAACACCTGATGTTGATTTTCGCTTCAAGATTTTCTAAGAAAGTCTCATTTTTCTTCCTAAATTGATATGAGAGACGTAACCTAACTTTTGAATTTTTAAATCTATGCCGTATCAATGTAACGCTAGGTGGAGATTTTTCCGCTGGTCGATTAATACATTCGTCTTAGTTTCCAATTTTGATTGCTTTTAATAACAAAATATTAAAAAGACAACTTCGAATTTCAAGCAGTATGTACGCAACACCTGATGGTTATTTTCGCTTCAAGATTTTCTAAGAAAGTCTCATTTTTCTTCCTAAATTGATATAAGAGTCTTAACCTAACTCTTAAATTTTTAAATTTATGCCGTATCAATGTTACGCTAGGTGGAGATTTTTCCGCTGGTCGATTAATACATTCGTCTTAGTTTCCAATTTTGATTGCTTTTAATAACAAAATATTAAAAAGACAACTTCGAATTTCAAGCAGTATGTACGCAACACCTGATGGTTATTTTCGCTTCAAGATTTTCTAAGAAAGTCTCATTTTTCTTCCTAAATTGATATAAGAGTCTTAACCTAACTCTTAAATTTTTAAATTTATGCCGTATCAATGTTACGCTAGGTGGAGATTTTTCCGCTGGTCGATTAATACATTCGTCTTAGTTTCCAATTTTGATTGCTTTTAATAACAAAATATTAAAAAGACAACTTCGAATTTCAAGCAGTATGTACGCAACACCTGATGGTTATTTTCGCTTCAAGATTTTCTAAGAAAGTCTCATTTTTCTTCCTAAATTGATATAAGAGTCTTAACCTAACTCTTAAATTTTTAAATTTATGCCGTATCAATGTTACGCTAGGTGAAGATTTTTCCGCTGGTCGATTAATACATTCGTCTTAGTTTCCAATTTTGATTGCTTTTAATAACAAAATATTAAAAAGACAACTTCGAATTTCAAGCAGTATATACGAAATACCTGATGTTGTTTTGTGCTTCAAGATTTTCTAAGAAAGTCTCATTTACTTCTGAAATTGATAGTAGAGACGTATCGTAACTTTTAAATTTTTAATCTAAGCCGTATCAGTGTAACGCTAGGTGGAGATTTTTCCGCTGGTCGATTAATACATTCGTCTTAGTTTTCAGTTTTGATTGCTTTTAATAAAAAATATTAAAAAGAAAATTTCATATTTCGTGCAGTGTATACGACACACCTGATGTTGATTTTCGCTTCAAGATTTACCAAGAAAGTCTCATTTTTCTTCCTAAATTGATATTAGAGTCTTAACCAAACTCTTAAATTTTTAAATCTATGCCGTATCAATGTTAGGCTAGGTGGAGATTTTCCCGCTGGTCGGTTAATACACTCGTCTTAAATTTCAGTTTTTATTGCTTTTAATAATTAAATATTAAAAAGACAACTTCAAATTTCATGCAGTATATACGAAACACCTGATGTTGATTTTCGCTTCAAGATTTTCTAAGAAAGTCTCATTTTTCTTCCTAAATTGATATGAGAGACGTAACCTAACTTTTGAATTTTTAAATCTATGCCGTATCAATGTAACGCTAGGTGGAGATTTTTCCGCTGGTCGATTAATACATTCGTCTTAGTTTCCAATTTTGATTGCTTTTAATAACAAAATATTAAAAAGACAACTTCGAATTTCAAGCAGTATGTACGCAACACCTGATGGTTATTTTCGCTTCAAGATTTTCTAAGAAAGTCTCATTTTTCTTCCTAAATTGATATAAGAGTCTTAACCTAACTCTTAAATTTTTAAATTTATGCCGTATCAATGTTACGCTAGGTGGAGATTTTTCCGCTGGTCGATTAATACATTCGTCTTAGTTTCCAATTTTGATTGCTTTTAATAACAAAATATTAAAAAGACAACTTCGAATTTCAAGCAGTATGTACGCAACACCTGATGGTTATTTTCGCTTCAAGATTTTCTAAGAAAGTCTCATTTTTCTTCCTAAATTGATATAAGAGTCTTAACCTAACTCTTAAATTTTTAAATTTATGCCGTATCAATGTAACGCTAGGTGGAGATTTTCCTCTGGTCGATTAATACATTCGTCTTAGTTTTCATTTTTGATTGGTTTTAGTAAAACAATATTAAAAAGACAACTTCAAATTTTAAGCAGTATATACGAAATACCTGATGTAGTTTTGTGCTTCAAGATTTTCTAAGAAAGTCTCATTTACTCCTGAAATTGATAGTAGAGACATAACGTAACTTTTAAATTTTTAAATCTATGCCGTATCACTGTAACGCTAGGTGGAGATTTTTCCGCTGGTCGATTAATAGATTTGTCTTAATTTCCATTGTTGATTGCTCTTAATAAAAAATTATTAAAAAGACAACTTCAAATTTCATGCAGAATATACGAAACACCTGATGTTGATTTTCGCTTCAAGATTTCCTAATTATGTCTCATTTTTCTTCTTAAATTGATATTAGAGACGTAATCTAACTTTTTAATTTTTAAATCTTTGCCATATCAATGTAACGCTAGATAGAGATTTTCCCGCTGGTCGGTTAATACACTTGTCTTAAATTTTAGTTTTTATTGCTTTTAATAAAAATTATTAAAAAGACAACTTAAAATTTCATGCAGTATAAACGAAACACCTGATGTTGATTTGTGCTTCAAGATTTCCTAATTATGTTTCATTTTTCTTCTAAAATTGATATGAGAGACGTAATCTAACTTTTTAATTTTTAAATTTATGCCGTATCAATGTAACGCTAGGTGGAGATTTTCCTCTGGTCGATTAATACATTCGTCTTAGTTTTTATTTTTGATTGGTTTTAGTAAAAAAATATTAAAAAGACAACTTCAAATTTCAAGCAGTATATACGAAATACCTGATGTTGTTTTGTGCTTCATGATTTTCTAAGAAAGTCTCATTTACTTCTGAAATTGATAGTAGAGACGTAACGTAACTTTTAAATTTTTAAATCTATGCCGTATCAGTGAAACGCTAGGTGGAGATTTTTCCGCTGGTCGATTAAAACATTCGTCTTAGTTTTCATTTTTGATTGCTTTTCATAAAAAATATTAAAAAGACAACTTCTATTTCAAGCAGTATATACGAAACACCTGATGTTGATTTGCGCTTCAAGATTATCTAAGAAATTCTAATTTTCTTCCTAAATTGATACGAGAGACGTAATCTAACTTTTCAATTTTTAAATCTATGCCGTATCAATGTAACGCTAGGTGGAGATTTTCCTCTGGTCGATTAATACATTCGTCTTAGTTTTTATTTTTGATTGGTTTTAGTAAAAATATATTAAAAAGACAACTTCAAATTTTAAGCAGTATATACGAAATACCTGATGTTGTTTTGTGCTTCAAGATTTTCTAAGAAAGTCTCATTTACTTCTGAAATTGATAGTAGAGACGTGTCGTAACTTTTAAATTTTTAAATCTATGCCGTATCAGTGTAACGCTAGGTGAAGATTTTTGCGCTGGTCGATTAATACGTTCGTCTTAGTTTTCAGTTTTGATTGCTTTTAATAAAAAATATTAAAGAGACAACTTCAAATTTCGTGCAGTATATACGACACACCTGATGTTGGTTTTCGTTTCAAGATTTTCTAAGAAAGTCTTATTTTTCTTCTGAAATTGATATTAGAAACTTAACCTAACTTTTAAATTTTTAATCTAAGCCGTATCAATGTAACGCTAGGTGGAGATTTTTCCGCTGGTCGATTAATACATTCGTCTTAGTTTTCATTTTTGATTGCTTTTAATAAAAAATATTAAAAAGACAACTTCTATTTCAAGCAGTATATACGAAACACCTGATGTTGATTTGCGCTTCAAGATTTTCAAAGAAAGTCTTAATTTACTCCTGAAATTGATATTAGAGACGTAACCTAACTTTTAAATTTTTAAATCTATGCCGTATCAATGTAACGCTAGGTGGAGATTTTTCCGCTGGGCGATGAATACACTCGTCTTAAATTTCAGTTTTTATTGCTTTTAATAAAAATTATTAAAAAGACAACTTAAAATTTCATGCAGTATATACGAAACACCTGATGTTGATATGCGCTTCAAGATTTTCTGAGAATGTCTCATTTTTCTTCCTAAATTGATATTAGAGACGTAACCTAACTTTTAAATTTTTTAATCTATGCCGTATCAATGTAACGCTAGGTGGAGATTTTTCCGCTGTTCGATTTATACATTCGTCTTAGTTTTCATTTTTGAAAGCGTTTAATAAAAAATTATTAAAAAGACAACTTCAAATTTCAAGCAGTATAAACGAAACACCTGATGTTGATTTTCGCTTCAATATTTTCTGACAGTCTCATTTTTTTCTGAAATTGATAGAGACGTAATCTAACTTTTAAATTTTTTAATCTATGCCGTATCAATGTAACGCTAGGTGGAGATTTTTCCGCCGGTCGATTAATACATTCGTCCTAATTTCGATTTTTGATTGCTTTTAATAAAAAAATATTAAAAAGACAACTTCAAATTTCAAGCAATATAAACGAAACACCTGATGATGATTTTCGCTTCAAGATTTCCTAATTATGTCTAATTTTTGTTCTAAAATTGATATCATAGACGTAATCTAACTATTAAATTTTTTAATCTACGCCGTATCAGTGTAACGCGACGTGGAGATTTTTTCGCTGGTCGCTTAATACATTCGTCTTAGTTTTCATTTTTGATTGCTTTTAATAAAAAAATATTAAAAAGACAACTTTAAATTTCAAGCAATATAAACGAAACACCTGATGATGATTTTCGCTTCATGATTTCCTAATTATGTCTAATTTTTGTTCTAAAATTGATATCATAGACGTAATCTAACTATTAAATTTTTTAATCTACGCCGTATCAGTGTAACGCGACGTGGAGATTTTTTCGCTGGTCGCTTAATACATTCGTCTTAGTCTTCATTTTTGATTGCTTTTAATAAAAAATTATTAAAAAGACAACTTCAAATTTCAAGCAGTATAAACGAAACACCTGATGTTGATTTTCGCTTCAATATTTTCTGACAGTCTCATTTTTCTTCTAAAATTGATATTGGAGACGTAACGTATTTTTTAAATTTTTGAATATATGCAGTATCAATGTAACGCTAGGTGGAGATTTTTCCGCTGGTCGGTTAATACACTCGTCTTAAATTTCAGTTTTTATTGCTTTTAATAAAAAATATTAAAAAGAAAACTTAAAATTTCTTGCAGTATATACGAAACACTTGATGTGGATTTGCGCTTCAAGATTTTCTGAGAAAGTCTCATTTTTCTTCCTAAATTGATATGAGAGACGTAACCTAACTTTTGAATTTTATAATCTATGCAGTATCAATGTAACGCTAGGTGGAGATTTTTCCGCTGGTCGATTAATACATTCGTCTTAGTTTTCATTTTTGATTGCTTTTAATAATAAAATTAAAAAGACAACTTCAAATTTCAAGCAGTATAAACGAAACACCTGATGTTGATTTTCGCTTCAATATTTTCTGACAAAGTCTCATTTTTCTTACTAAATTGATATTGGAGACGTAACGTATTTTTTAAATTTTTGAATACATGCAGTATCAATGTAACGCTAGGTGGAGATTTTTTCGCTGGTCGATTAATACATTTGTCTTAGGTTTCATTTTTGATTGCTTTTAATAAAAATATTAAAAAGACAACTTCAAATTTCATGCAGTATATACGAAACACCTGGTGTTGTTTTGCACTTCAAGATTTTCTAAGAAAGTCTCATTTTTTTCTGAAATTGATTTTAGAGACGTAATCTAACTTTTAAATTTTTTAATCTATGCCGTATCAATGTAACGCTTGGTGGAGATTTTTCCGCTGGCCGATTAATACATCCGTCTTTATTTCTATTTTTGATTGCTTTTAATAAAAAAAAAATATTAAAAAGACAACTTCAAATTTCAAGCAGTATAAACGAAACACCTGATGTTGATTTTCGCTTCAATATTTTCTGACAAAGTCTCATTTTTCTTACTAAATTGATATTGGAGACGTAACGTATTTTTTAAATTTTTGAATACATGCAGTATCAATGTAACGCTAGGTGGAGATTTTTTCGCTGGTCGATTAATACATTTGTCTTAGGTTTCATTTTTGATTGCTTTTAATAAAAATATTAAAAAGACAACTTCAAATTTCATGCAGTATATACGAAACACCTGGTGTTGTTTTGCACTTCAAGATTTTCTAAGAAAGTCTCATTTTTTTCTGAAATTGATTTTAGAGACGTAATCTAACTTTTAAATTTTTTAATCTATGCCGTATCAATGTAACGCTTGGTGGAGATTTTTCCGCTGGCCGATTAATACATCCGTCTTTATTTCTATTTTTGATTGCTTTTAATAAAAAAAAAATATTAAAAAGACAACTTCAAATTTCAAGCATTATAAACGAAACACCTGATGTTGATTTTCGCTTCAATATTTTCTGACAAAGTCTCATTTTTCTTACTAAATTGATATTGGAGACGTAACGTATTTTTTAAATTTTTGAATATATGCAGTATCAATGTAACGCTAGGTGGAGATTTTTTCGCTGGTCGATTAATACATTTGTCTTAGGTTTCATTTTTGATTGCTTTTAATAAAAATATTAAAAAGACAACTTCAAATTTCATGCAGTATATACGAAACACCTGGTGTTGTTTTGCACTTCAAGATTTTCTAAGAAAGTCTCATTTTTTTCTGAAATTGATATTAGAGACGTAACCTAACTTTTAAATTTTTATATCTATGCCGTATTAATATAACGCTAGGTGGAGATTTTTCCTCTGGTCGATTAATAGATTTGTAACCAAGAGAAGATTTGTAACTAAATATAACATAAGTTGACAATTTATACAACAATGTTTTGAAGCTATATAATATATATAGATATATAGATTTTATACAAACAATAGTTAACAAGAAAAGATATTGTTATTTCAGAACGAGTACGGTGTTATATTATATCTATGTATTTACAAGTACTCTATGAGTATTATTACTTAAGCCGTAAGATATCCACTGCTGAACATTGGTCTCATCCTCTATGAGCATATTTTCCCATTTTTCAAGAAAATAAAAAACATTTTTTTTTCAAAAAGAATTTTCGACTAATAATCCGAATACCGCAAAATAAAATATTTATAGCTTAAAAAAATAACTACGTAAATGTTTAATTTAAACAAAAATAAGGTAATAGTAAATATTAAACCAAACAACGACGACACCAATTCTAATTACATATTATGGATTTGATCCAAATTCATAGCGTCCCTGATGGTTCCTTCAAAATACTTGTTATGTACAGTCTTAATAATCCTAACAATTATATTTTAACTTTATACCTAAAACTATGAGTATTTAGTATTCAAATAAATATTCATTTCTTATAAAATAAACGTGCTTAAAATTTTTTGATAGCTAATAATTTACTATATGTCCAAAAATTCCTTACCTGAGTTAAATCATAACTTTCCAAATCTGTGCAATAATTGTTTTATCAACAAATGAAGAAAAGCGACATACGAGACTTATTTAAAAGTTGTAAATGAAATTTAAATAATTTTCTCCGAATAAAACCTAAATTGACGATTTTAAAATAAATCAATATGGTGTTCAAGTTAAATTTTTTGACGAACATTAAAAGGGTATGAAAGAAATTGATATCAACAGTAAGAAAAGGACTAATATATAGCTACTTCCGCTATGTATATATAGCGGAAGTAGCTACATATTAGTCCTTTTCTTACATAGGATGGACTTCCGCAAAGTAAGACCTGAAAACATTAGATATTGATATCAACGTAAAATTAAAAACATTAAAGTCTAATTAGGTCTTAAAATTTAAAGATACTTAAATACAGGGATTGGTCGTATGTGTAAAAGCTTTAATAGAGTGAATATATAACTTAGCTCATTTATTGTTAATTAATGTGAGGTATGCCATATCAAAAAATGCATGATTTCATGACAAATGACGTAATAATTATATAGAGAGAAAAAGTTTTCAAAATTTGATTACTACATATTAAAATTAATTATTGTTTACTATCTGTGTCCTTAGACTCTGTACTAACCGGAGTTATTGGAATGTCTAATTCAAATAGGAAAATTAATAACTGTAAGATATTTCAGAGTGATTACTTCATAAAGTGATTGAATTGGATGTAAATATTTTGAATAGTTAAATATATACAGTTTATAAACTAACTTATCCGTAACTATGTTACGTAAGTAAACATTTTTAATGCGAATATACTAATATTTATTAACGAGATCAAGTTTTAAGTTACTATTGAATTATAACTTAGCTTTAACTTAACCTGTAAAGAGCTCAGCTTGGCGGTAGAAACTTTATACACGCATATCAAGTTATACTGACCTAAGAATACGATTGTCAAGTTATGCGAATGTGAAAACTTATTATATTATTATCAAACAATTCGTCATTTATGGTAACTTTGGCTTTTCGTTTAGGAATCGACTTATATACACCATAATTTTAAATTAATTTTTAGCCTACGAAAAAAGCAAACATTAATTTAAATTAAATACTGAATATGAATAAGCTTTATTTCAATTTAGTTAAAGTCAAAATAATGTAAGATATATAATAAAGAGTTAAAAACATAGCTAGTTATAAATATTTTTTAATTATTTCAATGTTTTAAAACAAATAACGTTTATTCTAAAATTAATAATGTAAAGGCATATGAGACTCAAGCTTGGGCGTGGCAGTTTAGATTCGCTTCTCGAATTTTGTCGAAATATATAATTAAAAAAAGGTAAACATAATAAAACAATTTAAATTTGAAAAAATATGTAACGTTATCACTAACAATTACTTTTTCTTATATTATACTATCTTATATTTATGACAGTGTTGTTTGGCATTCGTTAATTACTTACAAAATATTAATAATCTAAATCCTACTTGTATATTGTAGATTTATGCATTTTAAAAATACATTATTTGAAAATTCTTAATTAAATATTAATGCAAAAAACATTTTTTATATCTCAGAACTAAAAGGAGATTGTTCAAAAAGATATTTAAAAATGTTGTTAATTCTCTTTAATGAAAGTAAAATCAGAAATACTGTACAGAAAATTAAAAAAAAAAAGATTTACGTGAAAACAGTGAATGTCGTTGATTATCACAAAGATATAAGTGATGGTGCTTAATTTAAAATTACTGTAAATCTTTATAGAAACAAACACGATAAATATTTAATGGATTCAGGCGTTACATTGCGGAATTCCATCCTAAATAAGAAAGGACCAATATCTAGCCACCTCCGCACATGCAGTGGTTGTCGTGCATGAAAGTGCACCGCCCGCCAGCCCGCTCGTAAACCACCAACACCGAGTCCGGTGTTTAGCACTAATCTGTGTAACAACTCCTGAAGATGCCCCATGGAGGGGTGAAACACGTGTTGAGTGAATTTACGGTGGCGGTTGTGCAGTTGGCATTGTCTGTCGCATGCGCATTTACGAGCGGGCTGGCGGGCGGTGCACTTTCATGCACGACAACCACTGCATGTGCGGAGGTGGCTAGATATTGGTCCTTTCTTAAATACGATAAAATCACGATTTAAATAAACATACAAAATGAAACAAAATATTAAGTACCTATGTAATTGTTTGAGTAAATTTTGGGACTTTTTTGTATAACTTCGCTTACTGAGAGTGACGTTAATAGATAAATAGATAAAAAGTAAAAAATCAAATTAAAGCTTCCAAAAATTTTGCTCATACCAAAGCACAACACGCTGGATTACGCCATGAAGAGATAAAACCGCTTTTTATCATAAAAAGCAGATCCTCTTCATCATTTTTATTATAGCATTTAATTAATGTTTTTCCCTTTCAATACATGTAATGAAAAATAAAAAGATAAATAATCTAAAAGATCAAAAATAAAAAAATAAGTCTTGAATTTACAACTCTGCAAATAAATAGAATGTAAAATAGTACTATATTCGAACAGCATAAATTTACATTATATATATCAAAATAGCGTAGTTTTTGAAAGTGAATTTAAATACATTATTTATATTAAAAATTATATTAAAAAAGTAATATATAATCACTGGCAATTGTTTCAAATAAAATAAATCCATTCGTATTTAAATGAAAACATTAATATGACAAATGAAAAAAAACATCTTTATTGTTAATAGGTTATGAAAATATTTTCTATCAGGCAAAAATGACTAAATCTACAATATGATAAATATTAATTGACAGCTGAGCTTGTTACTTTGTTACAGTAACAATGAATTTATATTATAGTTTCTAGCCTTGGGTCAGATAAATACACTACATTTTGATTCACAGACGATTTCGACGACGAGTTTTCTTAACATATAAATATATATTATATTTACAAATAATACTACAGTATTATATATTTATAAAGTATTATAGTATATTTATACAGTGGATGGGAGCGTTTTGGTATAGACAGTATAAATATCTGTACATGCTTTAAAAAGTACCGTTAGAAAATTGATATAGTCCAAAAGCCCTTAAGGGCAAGACCGTTGTTATTTTATAAAAGTTAAAAGTATCTTCACACGTTCCTAACATAGGTAGAACTTACAGCGGTGTTGGCAAGTAACAGATACCAAAGGCGTAACACATCATAAGGGCCATAATCTCGCGGAAGACCCTTAAATTTATTTTGACTTCACTAAAGGTCTTTACTATTTAATAAGTAGCCAATAAAAATAAAACATTAAATATTTGAATTTTAAAATAATACGTTATGATTCAAGCATAAACATGATAACCCTACGATGTTTTGAGTTAATGTGAGAAAGAGAGAGCATATGTGGTGTAACACAAAATATTATATTTAAAATATCTATGAAAATTAATATTTTTAGAACAAACGATTGTTTGATCTACAATAATAAAAATCACAGTTCTTGATTGTAGCTGATTGTTTAAAGTTATGTGGTGTCATAAAGACCGAATTGAAAATATGCGCCGGAAGCTTCTTGACTGATTAGAAAGTGACGGTAGACGCGGCGTCGTACAAGAGGCGGATCGACTTAGTAGTCAAAAGGTTGCGGTAACTCCTGGTCGTCATGACGGTCTTAGGCCTTACATTGGACGTTACCGGCTGATATGATGATGATAAAGACCAAGATCATAATCGAATCTATTAATTAGTTGAAGAAGCGATTTCTATTTTCATCATCTATACAAGATATTTCGAAATATTTTACCGAACGTTTATATAAATAACAGGAAGGTAAATATTGTTATTAAGTTTTAATAAATAATAATCAATAATCAAGAAAAATGTTAACTAAGAAGGAAGGAAACCAAAGAGAACCTGAAACAAAAGAAAACTACGAATTTTACAGACGCGCGCGTGTACAAAGCAAAGAAGTGATACTGTCATTGGCTTGCATCGAAAAAATAATACTTTTCGCAGTTAAGTATAAGACAAAGGCATAGAAATGTACAATATTAAATATTAAAAAGTAACTAACAAAGAAGAAGGAATACTTTTTTTACATACATTTAATTTTTTTCGTTTTTTTAACCTTTTTTGTTATTTTATTTTACACTATAAAATATATTATTAAGCTAATAGAATAAAATTGAGCTTATCTACTGAATAATTTTGTTACAAAATTTAAATAAATTGTTATAGAGTACAGAAATTATAAATTAATACATATATACAGCATCTATTAATATTTACAAAACTATTTTATGAACTGGCCCGATCTCCGCTTCTTACAAATTACAAGTTTAAAATATTATTTATAAAGTTATTCTAAATTTCATTTCTAAATCTATATTTATAATACATGTTATACATTTGAAATATTTTGATGAAGAAATCTCTCGTCTAACTGGTTCGTGTTGTCTAAGCTGCAATTATTGATTCCTTTTTGTTGTTTTGTTTTTAATACTGTTATGTAAGTTTATAGCCAACCAATGTTTCTTTAGTTGCAAGGTAGTGTTATATTTCTAGCGATCTTCGCAGAATGTTTTTGACTGACAAAAGGTAACCTGTTGTTTTTGCACCTTCATTATTTATTTCCAACAGCTCGTATTGTCAAACGCGACTCGCCAGCTGCAATAAAAAAATATTTCAGATTTCTTGTATATTTGAACAACGTAAACAATTTCTTACTTTATATCTGTAAATAACTCGCAGTTTGCCTTTTTTATATACGCTTCATTGCATGCATATGCGAACACACAAATGTAGCGTATGCATATGCTACCATGCGCAGGCGCACGCATGCAGACTCGCTGACGCAATACGCTCACACTCATGCAAATGCAATTGCAAACCGTACGCGTTGTCTTTATATAAAATGCGTTTAAATAAAAAAAAAATCTAAATTCATTTTTTCATTTCACCAAAAATTCTCTATGATATCGATGCTTAAAGCAGAAATTTAATTATATAAACTGTAATAACTTCGCAATCCGGTAAATTCGCAAAACGGTGTTCTCAAACTTCCCAAAGTTTATATATAGGTCATATGTAAGTCCCGTAACCAGTTTCTATGTATGCCGACGGGATTTTAAAACTGGCCGAAAAAGAACGATGATAAACAAAAAAAATAAAATTATTTATTTGATTTAAGGAAAATGTTATTTTTAAAAATCATTTATATACAAAAAATATAAAACATGTAACACAATTTTTTACATTAATTCTCACGCAATTAATATTTAAGAAAGCGACGCACGCCTAAATCATAATTAAATGTTAAAGTTTTGTAAATAATTTATGTACATTCGACGTTAAATTATGTCCGCTGACTTATTAATCTTATATAAAATAAAATAAATAAAAAGCACTGCATCGAAAATAATTCTACATTAATAAATTACATAATATGATTATTAGTACTTACATGCAACATCAAAAGACGCTTGTTTATCTGCAGCAAAGATTTCGCTTGATTATTTGCTGACGCTTTCGTACACACGGAAATAAATTTTATAACTAAATTTATACACTCGTAATAAAATGAAATTACCACTGTCATTATTGTAGTTTAATTATTTATTGAGTAATAATAATCACAATACACAATGAAACTACAATTTGATTTCTCGGAATGAAACTAGCGGGTTCTTCTCTCTGTCGCTAGCTGAGACTGCCGGAGGCTTCCGCGCGCTCTCGGTCCGGGGGCGGGGCGGCGGCGAACGTCACCCGCCCTCCGCGTGGGCAGTGCTTCTATCCTGCCACCTACGCCATTAATCATTAGCTCGTGCCTATTTAACTTTAAGTATGCTTTACAAGAATTATTAAGATATGTAATAGATATATTTTGCAGTATAAATATATATATATATATGTAACCAAACACATTGATAACTTTTACTAGGAAAAGTTAATATAATACATAACTACACCGCATACATTTTTACCTTTCATTCAGAAGTAATAATACTCATCGCAGATCGAATATTAAAAAGGAGGTGATTACTGCCTGGGCCTGACGGGGGAAAGCTTATGTCACTGTAAGGCATAAGCGTTCCCCAAAGATCGCGACGCGTGACCATTACAAGTTATTTCACACATTGATAAATGTAGGCAGTCCTCGGGGCAATCGCAACATAAGACGACCACTCACAAGAACAGATGACCGTGTTCGAATCATCTGGATATGGACTATTCAAGCCTCTTTCAACTGGTATTATTGTTAAAAATACTGCTGTCGAATGTAGTACTGATACGTTTTTACTATTTTTAATAGTTAACTAATTAGCACACAAAATAAATTAATAAATTATTTCTTAACTGCATAAATAATATATATATTTATAATAATAATAATAAATAATAATAAATCTTTAATTCAGACCATATTTTCAGTCCATATTTATGTTAGTACAATATTCTTACACTATGTTAGTTGTTTACAAACATACAAACATACAGAACAGCACATGGGTTAGTAATAAGATAAACTTAGCCTATGTTAGTGTTAAAATTAAGTATAAAAGAAAACTTACATACTAAATACACATACGCTTATTGGCGAGTGTATGTGCACCATTCCAGCAGGCCCAGAGAGGGCTGTCTAACTTATACGCCAATGTGCTGAGGAGGGTGTTAGTGCTCTCCGCCGCCCGTCTCATCATCGACGCTACACGCTTGCGGATGATCGCGTAGAAGTCGTCCACCCTCGCCTCCGCAAACATGGCAGATGCACTACAGTAGCGCGGCTTGCCCAGCACCGCCCTCAGCACATTGTTGTACTGCACGCGAAGGGCTCTGACGGTCCGCTGCTCATAGTCCGCCCACAAACTGCACGTGTAAAAAGTCTGACAGTATGCTCTAAACAGTGACAACTTTACCTGTTTATTACATCGCGCAAATCTGCGAGCCAACATATTGCCCCGGACCGACAACGCCCGCCGTTCCCTCTCTATGTCGCCGTCGTCCTTGAGGTGCTCGTCAACTATGTGCCCGAGGTACCTGAACTCAGCCACCTGTTTCAGGGGGGATCCACAAAGCATGAAAGTAGGTTTAAAGTTCGAAGGTTTATTATTCCCCCTAAAAACAAGGATCTCGCTCTTTTTCGCGTTGTAGCTGAGTCCATTCACCCCGGCATACTCCTCACATATTTTCAACAGTTTTCGGAGGCCACTGACTGAGGGGCTCAGCAGGACCATGTCATCAGCATAGCTGATGTTGTTTATAAAAACTCCATCAATCGAGCATCCGACACCCGCCCTACTGAGCCTCTCTATCAGCTGGTTGACGTAGAGGTTGAAAAGCCTCGGCGACGTCAGCCCTCCCTGCCTTACTCCACAATTCAGTTTGTACGGGTCGCTCATTGCGTCTCCCCACCTCACTACATTTAATTGATTGCCATACCAGTACTGAAGAAGTGATAGCAGTTCCGGCCTTAAGTTGGTCTCGGTTCTAAGCTTGTGCCATAGAATTTTATATGACACCAAGTCAAATGCTTTGGACAGATCCAAAAAGCACGCATAAACCGGAGTTTTTCTGTCTGTGTAGTAGCGGACAGTTTGCTTGAGACACTGTATTGCGCTCTCAGTTGACAACTCGGGTTTAAAACCAAATTGCGCGTCATTGATCTTCGCGGATTTACTTAATTGCGTATCAAGCAAACTGTCCAGAACCTTAGCTACTATCGTCGCGAGGGATATGGGCCTGTAATTGGATCTGTCTGCTGCATCACCCGTCCTATTTTTTGCCAAAGGTACCACCACTGTCTTCATCATTGCTTCCGGCAAGTAACTATGGTCAATACTGATATTGTAGAGCATGGCTAGGACCCCGGATAGGTGCACCCCAGCATAACGTAGATGCTCAACACTCAGGCCATCGTGTCCCGGAGATCTACCACGCTTCATACGCTTTACAGCACTACTAACCTCGCTTGCTGAGAAGCGTACCCGATCCTCCCTTACATCCACGATGTCCCGAGCTACGTCCTCGAATTGATGAGATGTACTCGGTGACTCAACTTTAAGATGAGACATAAACATATTAGCTATATTTCGGCATCCACTCGTGCCTCCCACCTCAACGGGAAGGCTCGCCCGAACATTTAATTTATTTGTCTGGTGCCAGAACCTTCCGAAATTTTTGGTGTCATGTGCCTCGGCCAACCTGTCCATTTTAATCTGTTCCTCGTGGTCCTGGCACCATTTCAGCTTACTTTTAAAAAGCCTACGGGACTCACACATATCCTCGTAAGTGACCCCCCTACTTGGCTTCCCCGCCTCAACCCAAGCCTGAAAGCACAGACGAGCCCTCGCGTGCAGTGGCGCCACATGCTTGTTCCACCCGATAACAAAACCTTTTTTACTTCGCCGAACCACCTTGTAGCTTAAAATAGCCCCTTTCTGCATTATACTAGCTATCTCCGAATACATCTCATCAATGAGTAGTCTATGGTCAGATCTTTGACAATTTGTATTATAACACTCCGCGAGTTCCGTTGGAAGTACAATCTTGCCTAACTTTTCATTACAATACTCCGTAAACAGTCTCGTCTGTTCACTATCCCTTTGCCCCCAAATTATCTTATTATTGTAACAACCTTTAGGAGTGTCGTATTGCAGAGATATGGGTTTAAGATCACAAATAATTTCTAGGGGATAGTGATCAGACCACGACACGTCATTATTTACTTTTATCTTTTCAACATAGTTCTTTGCTATACTAGTGACCAAACAATGGTCGAGCCAACGTGTACAGCCATGGGCGTCACTCTTATATGTATACGTCTCCCCATCGTTTGGCAAAGCATCATAATCAACGCAACACCATTTTTGTTCCATACAAAATAATTGCATCTCCTCAAAGAATAACTCGCCTGGATGAGCATTAAAGTCCCCCAACACAAAAACCATACCTATGTCACTGTCCTCAACCACCGCATTTATTTCACTCAAACAGTCTGTGAAATGTGGTAAGTTGTCCGCACAGTCCGTAGGCATATATACGGAGAAAATTAACATGGTACACTCGCGTATTTTACATTTTATAGCGCATACCCTCGGATTATTGCACTTCACCACAGACACTGAGGAAAAAGCACTCTTACGCCATAGCAGCGCCACACCTCCGTAGGGGCGACCACGCAGTACTCCCGCACTGGTATCCACCGCTGACGTGCCCGTGCCCGCGAAATCCTTATGCACTGTACTTATATAGGCTAGATCGTGTGGCAGCAGCCAGGTCTCTTGTAATGCTACCACGTCCGATACAGCACAGAGGCTCCTCACACTGTCCTCCGACCTCTTCAAGGACTTACAATTAAAGCTACTCAGCTTTAGTTTATGATTCGTTGATAATAATATGCCCTGATCCATTCAATCTAATTTTTTGTTGTAGCTCGATCTGCGTTGCCTTTGTTTCCTTTATTAAACCTAATGTATTTTCTAAAATAAATGCCTTCCGGCCACGAATCCTTATCTGTGAAGAGCGGGAGCTTATTTCTCGGTATAAGAAATTTAAAAGAATTATAATCTTTTTCAATATTCCTATTGTTTACTTTCTCGGGCACTATATTTATATGCATTTTCTCCAATACATAATCTGCAACATCCTGCTCTGTTACCTCTTTTGAAACATTATATATGAACATAGGAACGTGTACCTCTGCTGCCTTGAAACGCCCCGATTGCTCCACCGCCGCCGTGCCTCTCATACCTTTGAATTTCGATGCTTTTCGTCTTTGAACTCTAATCCATTCCCCGTCGTCTTTATTTTGCTTGTCAGCCGCGCTCTGAACCGCGCTTATCGCCTCGCATGACGTCATCTTGCCAGCTGACTGCGCAGGCCCCTCATTTACGGTTTCGAACGTCGAAACCGCAGTTGCCGAACGGGTGGCCTCCACGTGCAGCCGGCTTACCTGTCTTTGCGTGTGAGCGACAGGGACAGATGTATCGGCCCCGTTATTCGTAACGCTCGTGCTTGACAAGGACAGATGATCATCGTCTCGTTTCTGCTCCGTCATTGGCTGTTGCATCTCAGTATCTTCACGTACTGTCATTAACCCCATCGGCCCGCTGTTGCAGTCGGGGCTACTGTGCAAACAATAACCGCCTCTCTTGTAGTTAACATTTGGGTAACTTTTGGTTTGTGCTACCAAGTCGTTGCTTATCTGACAATAGAAGTCAACTTCTTGTTTTAAATCCACTTTTCTAACGTACGTTTCTTGAAACGATTCACATTTTTCGGTAAGGGAACTAATTTCACGTTGCATTACTATTATATCTTTCAATAAACGCGTCACGTCTACATGATCAAATGTCACCGGTGGCAATTTTTGAAGATCCCGCGCCACAAAAATGGGGAAAATTTCGGGTTCAGCTCCCTTCAGTAGTCCAATAATGTCCTCAATATTTTTGTTTTTTCCTTCATCGCCTCTTCTTTTGACTCGCTTTTGTTGCACTGAGTCAAACAGCAGACTCTTTGCTTCCGTGATCTCCTCCTCGGTGAAAGCTTGCCTACATAACAGGGCCAGACTCACATTGTTCATTACATCAATTTTGTTTTGCACAAAACACAATACCTCGTTTACAACTATATTACAACCACAACATTTAACTCTTGCCATCGCCTATCGCGGGGGGTCAACGACCTCTGACCGTACGCGCGCGCTGTCAGCTGACGACTGACTGATTTATATATATGAGAACCATGAAAACAAGAAAGCGAAAATGATTCTTTTAATCTGTTACAACGATTCGGTTTATAGTAACCTAAATATCTTAATAAAAGGTATTAAAAAATTAACTTTTTTTATTTTATTATTCTTAAAAATTACATATGTATTTAAGTATTGCACTACACAAAATATCGTGTTGGATAGTTTGTGTAGTGCAATACTTAAATATATATAATAGTGAGTGAAATACTTAAATACATTTGTAATTTTTAAAAATAATAAAATAAAAACCTTTTATTAAGATATTTAGGTTACTATAAACCGAATCGTTGTAACAGATTAAAAGAATTATTTTCGCTTTCTTATTTTCATGGTTTTCATATATATAAATATATATATTTTTGCGGTTAAAAAGGAATTTATAAATATATTTTGTGTGCTAATTAGTTAATTATTAAAAATTGTAAAAACGTATCAATAGTACATTCTACAGCAGTATTTTTTAACCTTTTAGTCATATCGAGTCCACTTTAGTGCCACCCTGTGGAACATGAGTCCTACGTTGGGAAACACTATTGTAGAGCAGAGAAGAGCGACACGCGGCCTGTCAAATGAGTTTCTGCGGCCCGCCACGCATCTCTCACACACTTAATGTATTTTCATTTCATAACCTTTTCTCGTCAATATATTCTAATCAAATTAATAATAATAGAATGGTATTACATTCTAAACCGAAAGAGTTAGTTAATATATAATAAACACCGAACAAAACTGAATGATGCATGAGTAGAAAGCTGTATATGTATTTTATTATATATAAGCTTGTATCGAAAAAACGGTGCCAAACTGTCATTAAAAATTTCAAGTGTATTCGTTTTTTCATTCTTGACTTTTTTTATTTTAATTTTGCATTAAAATTTGTATTTTTTCTTAGTCTAATGTGTATAAAAATGAAGTATTGTGAATTGTTGATAAATGTTACATAAGTGCCGCACCTAAAAAAAATTAATATTTCAATTGGCCCGTTGATTAAAAACGTTTCTCACTCCTATTCTAGAGTATGCTTTAAGTATTGCTGTAATGATAAGAAACACATGTAAAGTGTTTTTGTAATACAAAACAATTACAGAAAACAGATCGCGGACCGACGAGCGCTGCAGTACTGACGACCTTGTTAAAATCTTCTGAAAACGGATCATTCAGCCGGTTTAAACTGGTGTTATTGGAAATTTATTGAGAAGGCCTAATTTCAGCAGTGGACATTTTACATATAAACCATAATCTTGTTACAGTCATATGAAGAAGGTGGTTGGCCGCGTTCAATTATATTGGAAATTTATAGGTGAGATCTATGTCCAGCAATAAATATCCTATTGATTGAGATATGCGATGAAAGGTCGCGGGTTTGATTCTTAGGATCCCTTACATATATAGCACTTTGTACATTGATTATATAGGATTGTCTCTACTTACAAAAGTGTCCAGTGGATGGGCAGCAGTGTCCTCTGCGTTCCATAACACGACACTGCGATCGCCAACCTGCGTGCTAAGCGCAGCGATCATGCTATATCCTGAATCTCAGGGGGAGGCCTTTACCCTTCAGTGGGCGTTTATGAGCTAAACCGACGGCTACGTCGAAGCCTCCTATATTTACCTGAAATGATAATGGCGTAACTTCTTTAAGATAATGTAGATTAGGCGATTTTCATTTTAATTTTGTATAAAAATTTCTAACGTGTTGCTATAGAAAAAAACATATTAAATTAAATAAAAAACAAAAAAGTTAACTCTATTTCTATTGCTACGACGCACACATTTTCGTCGTCTATTTATATGTTAAAATAAATTTACCTGTAATATTACTACATATTAAAACTATTTATTGTTAACTATTTCTCTGTGCAGAGTTTATAGTGCCAAAAGTTACTATCCTCTCGCATTCCAATAGAAAAAAATATATATACAGGGTGGCCCATAAGTCCTTTGAAAAGTAAAATTTGAATAAAACGAACAGGGCGCGCGTGAGCGGTGCAGGGGAAGGGGGGGAGTAACTTCGGTTTCTGGGAATTTAGTCGAGATGAAGCGTTTTACCGGAGCGGACCGTGCGTTTTGTGTGCACGAGTTTTATAAAAACGACAATTCGGCAACCGTTGCGCGGCGTAAATTCGAGAACACAAAGGTTTACACAACTTTGACGACACTCCAACTCTTCAGACGATTAAGAACTGGGTTGCTAAGTTCGAGGAGACCGGTTCGACGTTAGATAAACCGCGGTTGGGTCGCCCAAGGACGTCACGTACGGAACAAAACATAGACACAGTGACACAGTCTATTCGCGAAAATCCGACACAGTCAACTCGTAAGCGCGCCAGAGCATTAAACGTATCCAGGACTTCGTTACAACGGATTTTGAAGAAAGATTTACATATGCACCCTTACAAAATTCAGTTGGTTCAAGAATTAAAGGAAACTGACGGTATTCAAAGACAAAATTATGCGAATGAAATGTTGAATCGGTTTACTTCCTTCAATAACATAATGTTCTCTGACGAGGCTCATTTCCATCTTAACGGGCATGTTAGTAAACAAAATTGCCGCTATTGGGGCCCCATCAATCCAAAACTTAAGCGTCAGAAGCCCTTACATAGTCCGAAAGTGACTGTTTGGGCCGCTATGTCAGCCCATGGTATCCTAGGGCCTTACTTCTTTGAGGATGGCAGAGGGCGCGCAGTTACTGTTACGTCGGAGCGATATGTGGCTATGATCGAAGAGTTTTTCATACCAGAATTGCAAAACTTTTCAGGCTTTAATGCCAGGACGTGGTTTCAACAGGATGGGGCCACTTCTCACACCTCTAACACTGCTATGCCCGTTATTCGTCAACTTTTTCCTGGCAAAGTGATCTCTAAGAGAGGAGACATTTCCTGGCCTCCACGTAGTCCAGATCTGACCCCGATGAATTTTTTTTGTGGGGCTACCTTAAGGCTAAAGTATACGACACAAACCCGCGGTCAATTGCGGCTCTAAAAGAAAACATCCGCAGAGAAATGACAAGCATTTCAGCAGTGACGTGCCGCGCAGTCATCGACAATTTGAGACGTCGTTTGCAAGAGTGCCGTGATCGCAACGGATTACATTTAGAAGACGTTATTTTCAAAAAATAATTCCCGTTTTTTAAGCTTTTTTTGTAAATAAAAATTTAATTCATAATGTAATTAGTTTTATTTTAATAAATTTTTTTCATATCAAAGGACTTATGGGCCACCCTGTATAATGTCACAAATTTCAGAGTGATCAATTTATAAGAGGTGATTTTAAATACGTGTAAAATCTTTAAAGATTTTTCTTACATCTGTGTTACACATTCACCCCTTTGAATCTTTTGCATTTGTTTTTAACCAACTCAAATAATAATAACTTTTTTAATAGCAATTTATCATGCATCATGCGCTTCATTTTCTCGTTTGGGGATCTCTGCACGGACCACTCGGCCCCCAGTCATTCGCATACCTTTGAGGGAAGACTCCGAACAGATTAATATGGTCGAATCCATTGTTCATGGGCATTCATTTAAATAATTAAGTAACTTTTTTATAATTTTTTTTTTCACAAAATCTCAAAATAGTTTTATTGTGTGCTAAAGACGGTGATGCCCATCCTCTGGAAACTTGTTTGTGAGCATTGGCTATATAATGAATACAGAATATATGAATTATAAAATAATGTATCCGAGGAATCGAAACCGCGACCTACCATCGCAAGTCTCCATCCCCTACCGATGGGCTATCACTGCTCTACTAATATTTACGTATATTATTTTGTGCAAAAGAAACGAACAGGTGCTGCTTCAGTCATCCTTACGCGCTGTGATAATTCGGCAAGACAAAATATTGTTCCGAGGAACAAATATCATCAATAAATTTATTAATTGTAAAAGTCTGGTGCACAGTGACTAAGCCATTATATAATATCATCATCATTTAGCGGTAGGACGTACATGCTGATTATAGGCCTCCTGAATAAATTTTCAATAATACCATTTGAAAGAGGCTTGAATAATCCATATCTAGATGATTTGAACACGGTCATCTGTTCCTGTAAGTGATCGTCTTACGTTGCGATTGCCCCGAGGACTGCCTGCATTTATCAATGTGTGAAATAAAAATACTCTTTTACATTTTATTTGGTACTTGGCGAAGGATTAGAAATATTTCTTCATTGTAGTGTTTAGTGCAATGCGGAACAGTTTTTTCCATCGTGGAGAAATCCCATACAAAATAATCTTCCCCTGCGGGAGCAAGGAAAGGGTAATGCTGGAGTCCTACCGACTAAAACCTCACTGTCTTCTCTATAGTCTTTATCTTTACGCTTTCTAATTCTACCGTAGTTTGACGATGTAAGCCTGATGCCCCAAAAGTTGCGGATAGAACTAAAACCCCACGCCATAGTGTGAACAGAATTATTACACGCGCCATTGGAGACAGGTGTCAGCTTTAAATAATTTTGCTGACAAATGTCTACACATTTATCTGTTTAAAGTTTTAACACATGTAACCAATCACCCTGTAATGATTAAAATATTTAAAACAATGAAAAGAATCTACCTAAAGATGCTTTTAGCGTATCGATCACAGTCCGTCGTTACCATGTTCTATTTGTATCGACGGATGGGGATAAAGCTTCCGCGTCCATTTCAACATCCATTTAGCTGATGCCGTCACCTAGTGAAGGATTAGTTACTCCGGTCGTTACATTCGCACTCCCCTGTGCCGCTCATTAAGCAACACCATGGCTACCCCATTGCAACAAATCACTGGACTTAACGTCACCGGCTTACCTTAATGCCTCGAAGTACAATTACAATCACGGCACACCTGTCAATATTGGTTGTGACAAGTAACTGTCAGGACATTCTCTTGCGTATATATTTTACTTCGATACGTAAGCGAATATGTAACATATTTGTTTTTCATATTTCATATATATTATACAGAGTGCTTGTTGGTACTCGTATAAAAGCCTTAAACGGGTCAATAAATAGCTCATTTCCTATCCAAAAATCATTGGTTTTAGAAATTTTGAAGTTATTATTTAATAAGAAAAAACTTTATATACTTTGGTTTTCTCCATATTAAAATTAATTATTGTTTATTATCTGTTCCTTAAACTTTGTGCTACCAGAATTTACGGGACTGTCGCATTACAATAGAAGAAAAATAATTCATGAAACATATTTCGGAATTACCACTACAGATTAATTGTAAGTAAGTGTAATAGCCAAAAACTTTTTGCTGAAAAATCTAATCACACTATATTCTATATAAAAAACAAGTAACGAAAAATATCCCTTTAAAGTTTAAAGAATTCTTAAATGGGTAATGTGATATATTTAAAAGTAATATCAAATAATAAATCTAATAATTTTGTTAGCTCTTCTTAAATCATAGCGCATCTTGAATCGCTGACAGAGAGTTGGTCACACTATAGAAAGCAATGATACCTTAACGACATTTAATCAATGATCATTTAATTTTTATCGACAAATGAATACGACGTATATAAACATAACAAACTTTTATTTATAACTAATTTAATTATTAATAAAATTATAATAAAACAGCTTTCTTTATTGTACTGCAACTTAAATTTTTGGTTTTTGGAAAGGATGTCGGCGACGTCGCTTCTGTCTATCGCCGCCCACTGAAAGGCATAGGCCTATCTCAAAGTTATTTATGGAGGTTATACCATAATCTCTACGCTTAGTAGACGGGTTGACAATCGGTGGTATTATAGTACGCAGAGGACGCTGCTGTCTATCCAATGGAAACTTGTTTTTGAGCTGTCATAGTCCATCCATCATATAATTAACTAGGTTTACCCGAAGTTATGTTGCTACGCCATCAACTAGAATAAATTTGAAGGAAAGACTTACTCGGGTACCACCGAAAAGGTGTACTTTTCACTTATGGACAATAAGTAAGGTGTACACTCACTCATAAACCACCTGTAATGAATCATCGTGTATTGTATCGGTAAAATCATAATAATTGATCGAGCACGAGCTACACATTCAAGTAGTATGTGTAGTTTTAAATATTTCATGATGTGAATAGGTAGCATAATTAGAAATTTAATATCAAATAGTCAACATATGTATTTTATAGTAATAAAGATAATCTTTCCAGTGTTTTCAATTGGAATCAAGGGCTCTGTAAATATAGAGCACTAATTGCTATGTTTAATACTGTCGGAGCGCTTTTGCATAGTTTGTGAGATTTAAGTTTCGTGTTAATCCGAATCTGGATATTTCATTAGGGTCCGGTGGAGCTCACCCCTGTCGCCCAGGGCATGTCTGCCGGACGCTTAGGGTGTCTGCGCTATATCTCCGCATCAGGGCTAATGATACACGTCGTTAATGATTTTATAACCATACCGCTACAACTCATACGTTTTAATGACACCGGTAGTAAATAGAATCTTTCATCAAAAACTTTATTTTTCAAAAAACATGAACTAAGAAAGGGACGAATATATAGCTACTTCCGCTATGCAGCAGTAGTCGTGCAATGAAGTGTCGGAGTAACACTCGGTGTTTGGCACTGGTCGGTGTAACATCTCCTGACGATGCTCCGTGGACGGGTGAAACACGTGTAGAGTGAATTAACGATGGTAGTTGCGTTTCGCATTGTTTACCGCACGCGCCTGTATCAGCGAGCGGGCGGGCAGTGCACTTCTTTGTACTACTACTGCTACATAACAGAAGTAGCTATATATTGGGCCCTTTCTTAGTTAGGATGGACTTCCGCAAGGTAACGCCTGAATCTATAAGATATAAAAACATGAACACAACGGAACTAATTAAATAATTTCTTAACCATTTTTTTAGTTTTTAGCGTAAAAAATCATAACTGAAATCTTAATCGAAAAACATTATTTACTTTTCTAAAAATTTTGTTAAAATACACGAGGTTATCGGATTTAAATGGTTGTTAAACACTAACCAAATAATGTAGTTAAAATTTAAGTTTCCTATAAGATTAGATGATAGTTGATAGCAGCAAAGGTATATTTAAAATTACTTGTAGCTTACTTATTAACAATAAAGTGTTAGCTGACTGACTCGGCAGTTTAAGACATTACTTTGGATAAATATTATTCAGTGAAACTTCTATCTCTCAACACTCGCAAGTAAATTCAGCTCAGTCGTCTTTACTATTAAAAATTTAAGACATTTAACTTACGTTAATAAGCCTCGACTCATGTGTTTTACCTATTTTCATAGCATTTTGTTTTACGGTATTTTATTACGAAACAGTGCCGCTGTATTATTTCTATGTTTATTTTACAAAAAAAAGCTATGCGATCTTCTTAAAACCTAAAAGCTAGAGATTCCCTGGGTGATGTTCTTAAATAAATTGTTATTTCAAAGGTTGCTATCATGTATATCATCTTGATGAACCTACCCTTTTGAATAACTTGCTAGTTCTGATTAACTCGATCCGTTATACTATTATATTATATTACCATTGATATGTACCTTCTTTTTTCGTTTTTTAAATTCTCCATCCTCTAATGTACACACAAAACTACTACTACTAATCTATACTACTCAAGCGCCTTTTCAGTAATCTTTCTAACAGAAAAGACGGTCGTTTAGCGGGTCACTAGCCCTGTGTAGCGCTCTCCATAGCTTGTAGTGCGACTGTGTTTAATCCTGTGCCGTTTAAAATAGGCAGCACTTCCCGAGGTATACATTTTTTACACAACCGCCTATACACAGATCCTATTACAATAGAGACATTAAATTATAGATCGCTTCGAAATTACAGAAGTATATGAGAACTTAAGACCTTCAAATTAAACTTAAAGGCAGAGGAACAGAGGGCCGGCCGTCAAAATCAAATAATTGTCAAAAAATAATCTAGAAGTGAAATGAGCGAATGATAATTTGAAAATTAATTTTCCCAATTACAAACATAACTTTATCTTTTTAAAATTAGCACGGAAGTAAGAGATTCCTTAGACATTACTAGATAACATTCCTTAACACGTTTTTTTTCCTATTCCGTAGATTTGGAATACGGATGACCGGACGACCTCTTTCATTCCTCTTCAATATGTTGGTTATGTTTTATAATTTATTAAACGGTATTCAACACCGATTTCAAAGTAATAAAAAAATATTTATTACACCTTAATGTCCTACAGCATCCTTTGTCTTCTTCGACGTAGTTAAGGTTGCGTGATGAGGATGATGATCCTCTGGCTCTGGACGTGCTCTGCTAGACATAGGCCTTCTTCATAAAATTTTCAAAATGGCTGGTAGAAGATGGCATGCGACCAGCATCTTTCAACAACTTTAAGAAGGTCTTCTGTTCACCTTCGGAGTGAACGTCTTAAGCACTCGTCTAGTTTATTTTTTTATTATTTATTTTATTAGGTTCAGCAACCGTTTCTACAGTACTATATCGTAATGGATTTGTAAAACATAATTGACATAAAAGTGACCAACTATCTTATTTCCGGTATGCTAATTTCGAAATACTTAACGCGTATTAAGTGAAAGCTCAAGCCATGGTCTCCTGTCCGCGGCTCTTGTGCCTTGTCTGCAAGCGACTAAAGAGCTCAGCGGTCTTTCAATCTGGTGAAAAATCAATGGAATGCATCAATAAAACCTAACCCAAGCCGTGACCCCTATGGTAGCCATCTAACCTTGTTTTTAAATATGGGGTTAGGACTCCTGCCACTGTAACTTTAAAGTAACCAACTATCTAATAATTAAACATAGATCGCATTGAAAATATAGTTATATCTTAAAAGGTAACTACAAAGCAATCAAATTCACAGTTATTGTGTCAATTTATACATTAAAAACCAGAACGAAAACAATCTGCAAGTCATCAATAATTTCTCTACCATCAGTAACAACGCCTGCATCTGCAACATGCCCCAGTATATATTTTATGTCGACGCTGATAACGGATATCTACAGCAGTGTTTTCCAACACGAGGCCGACGCCCCACAGGGGGCAATTTTGTTGAGAGAAAAAGTGAACTCTACACGAGTTAAGCCCTTAAGTTTCAATAAAAAAAAATGTTTGTGTTCCGTAGGTGAGCGTAAGTATTTTAGAAAGGCTACAGTGAGGCAGGGCACATAAAAGGTCGGAAAATGCTGATCTACAGAGTAATTAGTTATAGATGAAAAGCTTTAAAAGAGTGAATGTATAGCTCATTTTATCCTTTCAGCTCTTAGAGACCCACTGCCAGATATAGACCACTCCCAAAGATGTCTATGGAATGATGTATATATACTATAATCGCCACGTTTGGTAGATGGGTTGGCGATCTGTGTGGTAGTAAGGTACGCAAAGGATTATGCTATCCATCCTCTGGAAACTTGTTTGTGTGCAGTGGCAATCCTATGCAATTAATAAATAAAATGTGAGTTATATATAAGACTCTATACCGGTAATCAAACTCGCGACCTAGGATCGTAAGTCTCAGTCATCTACCGCTGAGCTGCCATTGCTCAATGGCAGCGTATCTATTTTGATTTATAAAATTTTTACTTATTCGATTGGTGCGTAATATATGAAATGTCTTATCGTTCTAGGATTTTATATTTCAAAATTGACTCGGAAAGTACCGACCGATTCTCTTTGTATTGTCCCTGAAAAAAAATCTTGTGGGAAATATTGGTTGCCCTTATTACTGTTGTACACTGCGAATCGCACCCGTGACCTACAATCGCAAGTACCAGTTCTCAACCACTAGCCTATCATAATTTATTTGCTATGAATCAATTTATGGTGGGTGTACAATAAACTATTATTCAAAAGTCAAGGGTTTCAGAAATAATAAACAACTTTCTACTCCATTCTCCTAAGTTTATAAATTCGAACAAAGTTGTTAAAATAAATGAATAGTCTAGTATTCTCTGTCTTACTCTACTTTTTAAATCTAGTAATGACTGTCCTTCTTTCTTGCAATCCATGATATAATTACCTTTACTTTTACTAGAAATAAAAAGCAGTGCTAGCCCGGCGATAGAGGACTAAGACATTCGATGGAAGGTCGCGGGTTCGATTCCCGAGATACAATCTTATATAAATGACACTGTATTAATTACATAGGATTGTTACTACACACAAGCAAGTTTTCATATACCAATATGGACAGCAGCGTCCTCTGTGTACTATAATACCACACTGCGACCATCAATCCTCCTACCAAAGCGAGGCAATTAGACAGATATTTTATTGATAGATATTTTTGGAGGAGACCTTCGCCTTGTAGTGGGAGTCTAGAGGCTAAAACGACGGCGATAACAGGGACATATACATAAAAAGGTCCCAATCAGAAAAATTAGACTTTTGAAATGTAAAATCTGAATGGTAACAAAAGATTCGAGTAAAAATGTTTACATTTGTTTCATTAAATATTTTCAAAGGAATTTCTGCCAGCGTCTATGTAGAGGTTCACGAATCTGAACCAATTTTCAAAGCACATTTTCCAGTCTACAAGAAGCACTTGTTCAACGACCTTTTCGAAAGCATTGAGCGCATCTTCTTGTGTTGATAACTGTATCCTCTTCAGTTTTTTTTTTTAAACTATAAAAAGACACAATGTGCTAAACCATCATATTTGAACAAAAAAGGGTAATTTAAATTTGAAGCAAATTTATTTTTACTTTTAAATATTACGAAATATTAAAAAGATTCTTAACTTCCACATGTACCATACGCTTCACAAAGGACTATCCGTAACGCCTAATGTAAATAGATGTTTGTTAAAAAGACCATGACCGGTTAAAATTCCTGCCACCAGGCGTAGTCGGGGTCGCGACAGCCGCAGAGGCGTTAGAGAGCCGGCAGCTTATGGCTTATGGCAGGCATTGGCGCTCCTCATGACTCGTCCATTGCTTACTGTGTCGACTCCTGGTACGCTCCAATACTAGAGATTTGGCCTTACCCATTGGTAGTGGAATGAGGAGCTTCGGGCAGTAAACGACCGGGCCAGCTCATCAGCAGCATCCTTGCCTCTGGAGCCTCTATGACCGAAGATGCTGTCCTACTGGTAATACTATGAAGAAGTGGTTAGTGGTCCAGCAGTGGTTAAATAATGGAATTTTTAAATTATTTGTAACTTCCTTTCATTGTTTGTTTAAATTGTAAATTTATTTACTTTGTTAATTTAGATCACCTAGTAACATGAAACATAGTAATCTATTAAGTTAACATCGCAAAGTCTATAAAAGTACGTGGATTCTTGAGCCTGAAATTTTAATACGACTTTTGTATTAGTTGTTACTGGCTTGTTGCCCAGTGTTCAATATTTATTGTAGGTCGTTTATCAATTTATACCGATGCGTCGATTATAGATATCAAGTGAATAAATTTATCAAAATATTTCGTACCATTGAGAATTTCAAGTATCTCACATTACATAAGAACATGATATACAGAAACACAAATTAATACGGTTTGCAAAATTAAATATATATATATATATACATGTATATATGGGAGTTTTCATTTGGCCATTGATCATTTGTTTTAGTCCAGTATGTACCAATTTTTTTCGTGCCATACCCCACCTAAGCCTTTCTTATATTCTTACGCCGCCCTGTGTAACATATATAGCTTTTATATTAAAGCGAAAGGGTTAAACTGGTGTCGAGTTACCTTTGAAATAACCCCACTTAACGATAAAATTGCTTAATTGTGGGCTCCACGTTGGAAAAAACTGGTCTTAGTACTTCAAATACCTAAGTTCAATTTTACTGAAGATGGACTTTGAACGTGATTGTCCCGTGGATTTGCAACACCTGATATACTTCACCGCTTGTGAGCCTCTGCTCGTGTGTGATATCATACAGCATTTCATTACCCACTGCGCAACCCATGCTACCCTGGTAATATCATTTAAGTTTAATACTATACATGTATACTCACACAACACAACATCAACGTTCTATAAATGAAAATTGGGGATAATAACAATATTCATAGCAATAAATAAAAGTAGTTGTCATTACACCCTAAACATTGCAAAAAAAGGTTAAATTCAAAATAGCCAAAGATAGTTTGGCAAGTTTGCAGGCTTTATTCAATTTAAAAGTCGGCCTTCAGCAAGCGCAGATTCTGTCGGTAGATGGCAGGACTAGTAACTTGTTGAATCAAATCTAATAAATACTATTGAATACTTTTATATTTTATTTTTAATTTAAATTAACTGTTTACTAGCTTTAGACGTAAAACATTATCAAGATAGACATAGAGAAGAAGAAGAGAAGCATAGGCCTGTCCAAAAGATCGCCTCCCACTTTGTTGTCCGGCGACATAATGGCTGGATGCGGCAAGCGCCGGTATGTATCATGTATGCAAATAACTAACTGAAATCTTAGTCTAAAATTGCAAATGCAAAATTATAACGATAAAACGTTAAAACAAAATTGTTATAAATACGTTAAAATATAAAATCGAATTAAGATTTCAAATCAAAACTCATAATTAAACTTTATTCCGGAAACTTGTTTGTGAGCAGGGACAATACTATATAATTAATGCACAAGCGTGTGAATTATATAAGATTGTTTCCGGTACTGCTGGGCTACCACTGCTCAAGATACTCCATAGTAAATGCATAGACTAAATAACTGATAACGTGCATCTGTGGTTAAAATAACAAGTTGACAACTTGAGAAACATCGGATGAGTGTTTAGGCGGTCCTTACTTAGTACAGTTACAATCATTGATAGATCAGTTAGTAATTAATTTTCTCATAGCATGTCTTTGAGCTAGTATCCTTTATGCATTTAAGTCTGCTTCAATTTAAGGTTTGAAATCCAATCTATCTAAAACTATATTCTACTATATTGGCCATAGGATATAACTGGCAACACTAACACGGACGAGAGCGACAGTCCTAGGGCAAACGACGCGCATGCGAGACACCACTGCCCATTTTCTAAATCAATACCTCAAGCCCACGCTACTTCCGGGTGACGTTGATTAATTCAATATATGTGAATATCTACAACCTTCCCGACTCAACACATGGGGATGTACTTTAATCACCTCATCACCAACCCAATCACGTTCATTATGTAATCACAAATGTAGATCAAAGACTTAAACATATGCGGATTGCATATGATAAAATACAGGGTGATTAGTTATAATTGTAAAAGCTTTAAAACTTAAATGTATAGCTCATTTGAAAGCCAAAAACTAAAGTTTTTACTCAAATTTCTGATCACCTTGTGTACACATAGAACACAGAAACAGCAATGATATATGAAATATGGCACATATATGTTATTAAAATACGACAGGAAACATCACATATTTAATTTATTTTTAAAATACGTCCATTTAATATAGAGGCAATTTTTTTCAGACAACCATAGTACGGAATTTACAGAGGGATATATAACGGGTAGTTAACGTGTACATATGGACATGACATACATACATATCATACATGTATAGCATATACACTTATAAGAAATACGATGTAATACATAACTATAATGGAACAAGAAGAAAGTCGTAAGACCTTCCTGGAATATTGCAGAAAGCCAATTGGTAAGGTAATAAAAGATAGCAAAACATAACAATCTTTGGAAGGGTAAAGGAAAATAGCCCTGATACAAAATAAGTAATACAGAAATAAAATGAAATATAGATAAACAAAATAGCAAAATAATAAGTAGTAAAGAAGCAAATGATAAAGATAAAAAGGTGATGTATAAAAAGTAAAGGAGTGAGAGATATTGAGACGTACAAAAGAAGAGTAAGGAAATAATAAGAAAAGAAAGAGAATAAATTATTTATTAAAAACCTGTCTCTAAGAACTCAAGACAAAGGTTGTACAAGAGGTTCCTAATAGTGGCCATTATAAAAAAATATATCGAAGAGAGAACGGAGATATATAAATGGCGTTTGCATTGCGACTGAATCGTGGTTTTTGTGGCCGAGATCACAGAGAGCGTGGGGTCTTAAAAAACAGAAACCTACCATCACAGAAAAGGTAACAATAACACATGCCGTACTGCTGTTTGCTAGAGTAAAGAAAAATATGCACATTTACCTTTGTATTCATCTACGCACGGACCTGCAACTGACTTCATCGAGGTGTCACTCCAACAACTCTGAAACTAAGACTTTATTAGGTTATTAATTACATGTTTAACATTGCATGCAGGAAGGAATTAAGAAGCCACGATATTTACCTGGGTTTTTAATTCGGAAAATATCTAATTTACTTTTATAATTCAGTTACACGTGACCCGGTTGTAAGAAATAAGCGCCGAGAAAGATCACTTTGGGTTTGGGTCAATTTAGTGCTAGTTTCAATTAGTGTGTTCTAAAATGTATCGATATGAACCATGAAATACCGGTATAAATTAAGTGCAATTTAAATTTTGATCTGCACCTTCAATACGATGGAACATGCTACAAAATTTGACAAGACTTAATTCGTTTTACAATTTTTGCAAAATTGTAACTGGTAGTTTGAAAGTTTAATTGTATGGTGTTTACGTTTCAGTATGCCCGAAGCGATGACCGCTGCTGCATGTTGAGTTAGTTGTGTTCCCGGTGGACGCGATGCTGGTGCGACGAGAAGCAGTTCAGCAACACGTGATTACAGACGAGCGTGATGGAAGACCAGGCGCATTGCTTCGGCGACGCTCATCGCCCAAGCGTCGGGGAGCATACGCTATGCGGAAGAAACTTCGCGAAGCGTCGCGAGGTGCATTACCTCTGCAACGCGCGAACGCACCAGGAGGCGTAGTGCCCCACGGACGCATATATATGTATAAGTTCATTAGGGCACAGATTCCGTCGGCGACAGCCTCGGACCGCGTTGAGGCTCAGACGAAACACGTGTGCGGCGCAGCGCACAGGCAGGTCGGAGGACGGGTTGTATGAAATAAAACAACTCTAACAAAGTTTATTTCATAATTGCTACAACAGGTGGCCATTTACAAAAACGATCGTCCTTACTTAGGTTTCTTATTTACTATATTTGAAATTTTCTTTGTCTAAGGTAAACAATGTTGTTTCTAGATAACGTATCTATCCTAATTAACCTGCAATTGGAGATACCGCAACTTGAGATAAATACTGAGATTGTTTTTTAAAAAGGTAATAGTAATGAACAGACACAACACATGACCATTATCATGTAAACCATGGTCGGAGATCATAGTGTGATGCGCGGGGAGGAACAAGCGATGATTGCGATTATTGCGACCGTGACCGCTCAGCTGCGTTCAAACTGCCTCACTCCTCACACCAAAACAAAATCTCTTGTAATTTTATTAAATGTACAGATGGTATACACAATTCATAGACGCATTTCTTTTTTTACTTTTTACATCGAGGTGGCTACGAACTGTTCATGATAACCACTTAATTCAGTCCCCTCGATATAGCGCTAAGCGAAATTTAAAAACATGTTGCATCTGGCTACAAAAACAAAACTGAAGAAAATGGAATCTCTAATATTAATTGCCTGGGATGGCTGGGCGCCTATTGGCGTCCTATGAAGCAAGTTGTCGCTAAGCTGGACAATATTTGTAGTCCAAAATCAAGTAAATAAACTTAAATGGCTAAATTAGAAACGGAGAATATATTGAACAATTGTTAAATGTACAAAGCTGTTCTACAGCAATGTGTATCGTATCCTCTTTGCATGCATAGCGTCTGATAACAGGGTCCGATGTCATAAAGCAAAGCTTGTATGGCGTTGGTCCGTCCAAACTCAACAGACGGACGTCCTACGAGACATATCGATACCTTCGCTTCGCTTCGCAAAGGAAGACCGAGCTAACATAATAGGCTAACATAATTATTTACATTTGAATTCAAAGCCGGCCATTGGCGACAGAAGGTTTTCCTGTGGCGGCTACGAATCTAGACACGGAGTGTCTTATAGTAGAGTAGAACTAGGTGGACCGGTCATCCTAGCGATCCTTGGGGGCGGCTTATGCCTGGCAATAGGTGTTCGCACCGACTAGTTGTATTATTTTAAATGTTCGACTATTTTGAAGCATTGCTCAATATCGTCCTTGCATATATTATTTTAATCTTAAAAATCGTTTTCAACAAATCCGTATAAGCCTTGGAGAGTTTTCTCTTTAGGGCCCGGTCCCGCTGAGTTGAACGTAATGACTACAATATCATCATAATACTCCAAGTCCACCGTTAGATGTCAGACATGTAAGGTGCGCGGTAGAATATAAGCAAGACCGTCGGCTTTTAGTCGCAAGTGAAACACAGAAAACTCAAAATTTGGTCGATTTCATTTGAATTTTCTAGGACGAGTTTCAAATCCTCAATGGCCATATCGTAAAACTCCTTTGACATGAGCATTACACCTGCACATTCGCTGCATCTTGTCCCTCTGCCTTCACCGACCGAGGATCTGCTTGTCTGACGGGAGTCCTGTTAAAGATAGATCAATGGCCGCGGTGTTGTGACCAAAAAATGGTTGCAACAACCAGTTCATATCTTAGTTCAACCAATGGTCATAATTCGCTTGGTTTTCAAATAAAATTTGTATAAGTTATAGCTTTTATAATGTATTCGAGAGAAAAAAAAAACAATTATATTAATTAAATCGTAATATGCTATTACAAAGCCGTGGTCACAATGACCAGTTCAAAAATTGGTAATGTGTATATTGTCAATTTTAAAAATAATTGTCTGCCCTTCCACCACGTCTTATTACTATTTTTTATTTCTCATACATTTTGATTATTTATATTATTAAGATGACATTTCATACTTTTAACAATTCCAATGTAACATCTTGGCCGGTTGCTGTCGCCTGGCAATATCACTACTAACGCTTTGGAAAGCGTTAGCGCTGGGAGAAGCGGCGGAAGAAACTCCAGCAACGCTTCTATCTAGTATGATCGGGGGTTGGCGTCCCATGTGGCCTCCTTCCTGATGTGACCGAATGGTTATCGAATGGCGGCGATGACTGTGAGAAGTGGCTTGTCTTGTAGTCATCGCGCCGTCCGGAAACTCTAACACGTGTCTACGTGTCAAAACGGCGCGAATGTACCGGGTGTGATCGTATTGTGGGTAGCGGCACCTACAATCAAGGAAGATTGTAAATAGTATCTACTGGAACATGCGAGATTCATTTTTACCAACACGCGTCATTAATTGAATACGAAGTCTAGTAGTCAAGGTCATTAAAGGTTAGAACCGTTAAATAAGTTTTCATAAATCTTTAAGTTTAATGGTATGCTGTATATACCAGGGTTGAGCAACACGCGGCCCGTTGAACATTTTTAAGCGGCCCGCCAAATATTTCTCAAATTGAATTTATTTTACCGAATTTCCCTTATCAATATATAGTTATAAAATTAACTATTATAAAATGTTGATACATATTAAAGAAAAAAGAGAGAAAAATATAACATTATGCCTTCCAATATTTGCTTCCTTCCCCGCGACGTAAAATCAGGTTGAATGGAAAAATTATTGGAGAGAGGAAAGAGATTACAACCAAACTCCGCAGTGAATGATCAAGCCATGACGACGTGCCTGCCAACCACGCAAAGCGAACAGGTCCGATCAATGACCTAAATATATATAGAAAGTCCAAAGTTATTCTAATTTCTAAAGAATATGAGATAAATACGATAGCCCTGATTGCCCCCTGGCACTCTCTTATGTCGAAAACAAAGTTTGGTCCCCGCGCATTAGTCGAAATCCCCCTTTAAAGCATCAGCTGTTCGCAAGTCCCACGAACTATAAACTGTGCATAGCATAAAAACGTCCGATTTGTTAGGCACCAAAACAAACCTTAACTGTGATAATTAATGTTAAATAACTTATTTCACAGACACGGTCGAAGGAAGGTATCGTATGCAGAACAAACGAGGCTTACTCCAGAGAAAGTTGTTTCGCTGAAATAAGTCGTAAGTGATATTGTCCAACCTAACTAGCTTGACGTTTTAAAAGTAAATCAAATCCTTACGGTTTGAAAACTCATTTCGTTTATGAGCGGAATCAAGACAATACCGTCACACGAAGAATCCTGGGTGAATGTACCACCTAATGGCCCTTCAAACAACTGTACCAACCATACAAGAGGAAGTACTTGGCTGGGAGTGGAGATACAGCAAAAAGTTGAAACACTGACATCGTTCATAGACGTAGACCCTTCAGACCTGGCGAAGAATACAGTTTTGCCACACTTAAAACGTTATGTTTGTACCGTAAGTCTTAGAATAGCTGTTGGTAATAAAGAATCCCTTTGCAGTCCCTATATATGACATCACACCGGCCAAACATTACTTGCCATCTGGTGGACCATCTAATGAGTAGGAAACTCAATCTGTATAGATGCTTACATTAAAAGTAGTTATATAGAGCCTAACGAATCCCTTGTGATATGCAATCAGATGCAACAGTGTTTATGACAATAAATCTTAAATATGCTATAAAGTGTGGCATATGAATGTTTTTATGTTAACAGCTAACAAATGAAACAAGAAATCAAATATGGAGTATGACTAATTATATCACAGTCTTTTAAGGTGTTTACAAGTTGACTCAAATCACTGCAACCGGATGGCAAAGTAATTTGAACAACATCTGGTCAGTTTGTTGCAACATACACATCTGAAGTCCAGAGGCACTGTGTCTTTTAAGTCTCCATTCAGGCCATGAAGTAATTGTAAAGCGGCTGAGAAACAGTGAACCGATTTAAATTCCAGAACATTTACACCCTTGGTACAACAAAACTTCAACAACACACACTCACTCCACAGATGTTGTTGTTGGATTCCAAGAGACTGCCATTTTGGACATACTTCCAATATCAAGACTTAGCCACAACTCAGTGATGGTACCCGAAAACCCTAGAAAATGCTGTAAGGCACAACAAACATACAAACAAAATCCTCATGTGTCAACTTAATATCTAGTTAATATCTCCTTTGACTTATTATTTACATTAAAAAAAAATATTTGGTTGTTATATTGATAGAAAATGAAAGAATAACAATTGATAAATTTATTTAAATGACTAAGATCTGCTGATAGATAAATTACATTTTTCATGACTTTAGTTATTAGTTGTTTAATATTCAATCATGCAAAATTACACGAGTACTCCTCAATAGTTTGTTTTTGGAAGTTTTAGCAATCGGTATTATAATTACAGTGCAATTTCCGTAATTCGAGCTAATTGTTGCAAGAAGATGTTCGAATTATGGAATGTTTTCGGAAAAATCCAAAAATATTTTTAATATACAGCTGCTGGATTTTCTGTCTTATTTAAATAATTTAATTTTGCCCACAGATGACTGATGCCATGTCCGAATCTAAAAAGAAATGTATACAGTACAGTGTTGATTGTTTGAAATTTGGCTTCATTCCATCATTGCCGGATAAACAATTGCCTATGTGCCTTTTATGCAACAAAGTTTTGGGCAATGACGCTATGAAACCATCTAAAGTGCAAGATCATCTGAGAAGATGCCACCCTGATAAAACAGAGAAAGATTTGGAATACTTTCAAACACTCAAAGATAAACTACAGAAGAGACCTACACTGGACAGAAGTTCGCTTAGACGTCACAAAGAAATGATGATGGTTTGCAATACATACAACAAACAATATCTCGTTACTTATAGCAAAATCCGGAAAACCGCATACTATCGGAGAGAAGTTAATTTTGCCAGCCGTTGAAGAGGTTTTAAAAACTGTTTTACACAAACCTGCATCTGATATCATTATAAGAATTCCCTTAAGCAACAATACTGTTGAAAGACGTATTGATGAAATGAGTTCTGATATTGAAAGCTTCTTATGTAATTATTTGCAAACGACCCATTTCTCTATACAACCGGACGAGTCAACTTTACCTGATAATGCAGCATTATTATTGACATTTATTCGTTTTATTATGAATCAAGAAATCTTCGAAGAATTGCTCTACACAAGAACTTTGATAACCGACACTGAAGGTGAATCAATATTTCATGTTTCGAAGGATTACTTCATTGAAAAAGCAATTCCTTTATCAAATATAATATCAGTAGCTACAGATGGAGCACCTGCCATGGTTGGACGTTATCGTGGATTTATAAGCTATTTAAAACAAAATGTGTCAGGGGTGTTAGCAATACATTGCGTCATCCATCGACAACATTTAGTTGCTAAAAATTTGAGTGTTAGATTGCATGAATCACTTCATTTAGTCATTGACGCAGTAAACCGAATCCGAAGCCGAGATCCGAATCCGAGAAGAAATTAAATCAACAAGATGTTGAAATAGAAAATCGTTGAATTGTTCCATATTCATCCATTTTATCAAAGACCTTCAAAGCACACATCAAGGTTGGATCTTGCCATTCAGTGAAATCCATTAAATACATTTGCAAATATGTAACCAAAGGGAGTATTATGGCTGTGATTGGAATTGGTGCAGAGAATTCCAATGATGAAGTTACCCAATACCAAATGGGCCGCTGTGTTAGTAGTAATGAAGCAGTTTGGTAAATATTTTCTTTTCCTATTCATGAAAGACACCCTGCTGTTGTTCACTTAGCTGTGCATTTAGAAAATGGAAAAAGAGTGTATTTTACAGAACAAAACGCAGTACAAAGAGCTGCTCAATCACCAACTACTACATTAACCAGTTGTTTTGAGACATGCCAAACATTGCTATATTCTGAAATGCCAAAATGTTATACATGGAATCAATCCTCAAGGAGATTTAGACGACGGAAACAAGGAAAACCAGTTCCAGCATACCCAGATATGTATTCCACCGATGCGATTGGTCAAATTTATTAAGTACATCCAAGCAATGATGAATGTTTATATTTACGACTACTATTAGTCAATGTATGTGGCCCAATATCTTTCCAACATTTACGAACTGTTGATGGTGAATTGTGTGGATTTTACAGAGAAGCCTGTCAACGTTTGCAATTGCTAGAAAATGGCGACGAATGACTCTCAATGATGCTGTAATATCATCATAAGCTCATCAAATACGAACATTGTTTTCTATAATCATATCAACATGCTTCCCATCAAACCCAATTGATTTGTGGATCAAGTACAAAGATTATATGTGTGATGATATTTTGAATCAAATACGGAATAGAATGGGAAATCCAAATATACAAATCAATGAAGAAATCTACAATGAAGCATTGATTTCAATTGAGGACATGTGCTTGATGATGTCAAACAAACTATTAATTCAATTAGGCCTGACCGCGCCCAATCGTCCAATGCATGATGCTTTTAACCAAGAGTTGCATAGAGAAAAAACTGTATGATCTCAACACTTTGAAAGAATTAATGCAAACAAATCTTCCACTGTTGAATGAACAACAAAAGTATGTGTTTGATACTCTTATGAAAGTAATAAATGATGGAACTTGAGGGATTTACTTCTTAGATGCCTGGTGGTACAGGAAAAGCCTTTTTGATTTCATTAATATTAGCAACAATTCGCTCACAAAATAAAATTGCACTTGCACTCGCTTCGTCGGGAATCGCAGCAACTTTGCTTGAAGGTGTTCGAACAGCCTATTCAGCACTAAAATTTCCATTAAATATGCAAAGCAATGAAACCACAACCTGCAACATTTCGAAAAACTCTGCAATGGCAAAGGTTTTGCAGCAATGTAAATTGATTGTTTGGGATGAATGCACGATGGCACATAAAAAATCTTTGGAGGCATTAGACAGAACCTTAAAAGATCTACGGAGCAATCATAATCGATTTGGTGGTGCAATGATTTTATTAGCAGGAGATTTTCGTCAAACATTGCCAGTGATTCCACGGTCAACGCCAGCTGATGAACTCAATGCATGTCTAAAGTCCTCCAATTTGTGGAAACATGTCAAAGTACTTTATTTAAGCAAGAATATGCGTGTCGAGTTGCAAAATGACCAATCTGGAAATATATTCTCTAAACAACTCATTGACATTGGTAATGGCAAATTTCCTATCTGAGTCTTGAATGGCTGCATTAACTTTCCTGAAAGTTTTTGTCAGTTAACTCAATCAAAAGATGAACTTATTCAGAAGGTGTTTCCAGATGTTTCTCAAAATTACAGAAACCATAATTGGTTGAGCGAACGAGCTATATTGGCTGCAAAAAACGTAGATGTAAATGAATTAAATTTCAAAATTCAAGATTAAATTACAGGCGAATCGAAGATATATAAATCAGTTGATTTGGCTACTAACGAAGATGATGTTGTCAACTATTCACCGGAATTTACCAGGATTGCCACCTCATAATCTTCAATTAAAGGTTGGATCGGTAGTTATAATGTTGCGAAATATCAACGAACCGCGTCTTTGCAACGGCACACGGTTAGCGTTAAAAAAAATTACTAAACAAAGTGATAGAAGCAACTATGCTGAAAGGAAAGTATAAAGGAGAAGATGTTCTCATACCGCGCATTCCAACGATTCCGACTGATGTGCCATTTGAGTTTAAACGACTACGCGTTCGACGCTGTAGAACTAAGATCTACAGCGTCCAGCGGAGAATGGCCATACGGATCGTACGCGGATATCGCACGATATCGTTCGAGGCGGCGACAGTCATGGCGCGCTTTCCGCCCCTGGACATTCTAGCGGAATCGGATGCGAGGGTCTACGGCTGAGTCCGCACCCTCCGCCGAGATGGCGGTGGCGAGCCGGACCGTGTGCTCGAGGCGGTCAGGCGGCAGGAACGGCGCAAGGCGCTCGCGACGTGGCGCGCTAAGCACTCGAAAGAGCGCTATGCGCGCAGACGCGTCGTTGGAGCGATCCTGCCCGTCTTCGAGGCCTGGATGCAGCGACGAGATGGAAGGCTCACCTACAGGCTTACGCAGATGATCACCGGGCACGGTTGCTTCGGTGATTACCTGTGTAGGATTGGACGCGAAGCGACGGCGAACTGCTTCCACTGCGGAGGGGCCGCCCAGGATTCCGCCTCGCACACGTTTGCGGTCTGCCAGGCGTGACAGTCGGAGCGGCGGATTCTGGCGGACGAGATCGGACAGGACCTTTCCTTGCCAGCAGTCGTGTCGGCGATGCTGAGTGGGTCATCGGCGTGGAGGGCCGTGGCCTCTTTTTGTGAGACCATTATGGTCCAGAAGGAGGCTGCCGAACGGGATCAGCAGAGGACGGATCCCGCTCGGAGACGACGCCGTCAGCGCAGAGACGTGCCTCGCGACGGATCTCCGATGAATGGTGCTCCCCTACCATAAACGGGGCCTTCGGAGTCGCGAGACTTAAGGGTGGGTGCCCTAAACTCCCACTAGCTTCGGCGACTCTGAGGCGGACGATGGTTCGACGTGGTCTCAAACCATCGTGATAGCACCACGAGGGTTTCAGGGGTAGCGTATCCACGCATACCCCGGGACGGGCTATTGAAAAATAGCACGACGCGAGGAAAGACCGCGTGGCGATCCCTGACCGGGAGATACCGCGGTCCCCCGTTTAGCGCAGAGGGCGACCACCGGGGGGGGGGTTTAGTGGGTAGGAATGCCACATGCCCCTGTCCTCCCCCCAGAGGCAGGGCATCTTGAATACTGGAAGAAAAGCAGTAACACGAAGTGTAACCATAAGGAGTTAGCTTCATTTTCAAGCTGTGTGTTCCTAGTGAAAATAATTATTGTTCCGCGCACAGGATGATTCGTCCGATTGTGTTTTAACTTAAATAAATGTAAATCTATCATTATAAAGCATTAAATAAAAAAATAATACACATACATTAGTAAAGTTATTGTATTGATTGTCATTTTTGGTATAAAATTCAAGTATCAGGTGTCTCTCGTTTAACCTATAAGAGATTTTTTTTACTTGGCTTAGACAGCTGCCCAAGTAACATTAGCAAATAAAATTGCGGATCTAATAAGGCAGGGCGCAGAGGGCGGGAACTTTGCCTAAAACCACTCTTAGCTGTCGAGTACCCTGCGGAGCCTCGGCTCGGGATGCTACATTCTACTATGTCATCGGATTTGAGCGTACGGGACTATTATTTTGTAAAAAAAACTTTGATGGAATTATTACAACGCAAGATATCTAAAACAGAAAATGTTGCTCTTTTACAAAATAACAAAAGCAAAATAATTTATAAGCAAACAGAACAAATGGAATCAAAAGTTTAAAAGCCATAATTATATCGAAGTTACACATAAATCAATTGAAGAAATTTTTAACGGCCACTGTTTAAACTCAATCACGCAGCCAGAAAATTGTAAAGGGCACGAATTAGGGAATAAAAAAGACTCGGTCGAGGGGCAACTCTATTCTGGAAAAGGGTCACTTGCCCGAGCGTCACGTCACTGTCAGTTGTTCCAGAACTTTCGCAGCTAGACGCCATATTTATTTTTATTTTATGTTACTCAAAATTTAATCTTAGCGACAAATAATGTTTTAATTTTTCATAAAATTGATAAATAAATAACATTTAAATATAAGATGGTATATATTTTTTAGTTAATATCTTTGTCATTTTGGTAAGTTTTCTTTTCGTACTTTTTAAATATTTTTTAAATAATAAATAATAATAAGAATAATAGTAATTTACGTTTGGAAACTTATATTTTTAATTTATGTCCTAAGTTTCACTCCTGTCGAGGTAACAAAGCGCAGAGGGCCGACCCTAAAATTTTTTAAAGAAGCGAAACTCGTGGAAAAGACCCAGGCCGCTACACACTATTATTTCCGCAGGAGAATGCCCAGCTTTTAATTTTTTTTGTGCAGACAAGAGCCACTCCACCTGCTCTTTTTGAATTTTTAATTTGCTTTGAACCGAGTTTGGCAACCTTGACGGGTCCATAAGCACCAGGTATCCAGACCAGCGTAGTTGACGCTTCGTTAGCAGACTCTCTATACTGGTCATTAAAGTCCGACGAAGAACTTCAGAGTTAGAGACACGATTCTGCCATTGCAAACGAAGGATGTCACGGAGACACTTCATGCGTAAGACGTCAAGACGTCTGATGTCACCCTTGTACAGACACCAGGTCTCCGAGGCATTCAGAAGCAGAGGTAGTGTGATTGCTCTATAAACGGCAAGTTCTCTTTGGTTCAGTTTATCAAAAGCAGCAGCGGCTTTTGCGATTCGCGCAGATATCTTTGCAGATTCTCCATACTGTCAGCCATAAGGCAAACATCGTCTGCATAAAGAATTTACAGCACAGAGGTCTGATGGACTTTATGTTTTACTCTGAAATGGGTAAGGTCCTGTACACTCTTGTCCGTGCGAACATTTAATGAAACACTATCATTGCAGTTCCTAAGGGCATCCTTCATAACCGCAGCAAAGTATGTAGCAAACAGGGTTGGAGCCATTACACAACCTTATTTCACTCCGCTTGTTACATTAAACTCTTTTGTAAAGTCATTTTCGTGGCATACATGGACCATCATGCCTTCATGAAATTGACGCATTAAATTTACGAACTTCAGAGGACATCCATATTTCTCGAATACTGTCTTAAGGGCAGATCTTGGTACGCGATCAAAGGCCTTTTCCGGGTCCACAAAACACATGTAGAGGTCACAGTGTTGCTCAAGGCTTTTCTTCTTGTAATTGTTTGACAACAAAGATGGCATCAACGGTCCCTCGATTCGGTCTGAAACCACACTGGGTATCGGAAAGGAAGCTTTCAGCTAACGTACATAGGCGCTTGTTGATGTTATGCGCCAGGATCTTGCCAGCTACTGAAAGCAGGACAATTCCTTAAAATGAGCTGCAATCTGAGAGGTCTCCTTTGCCTTTGTACAGTTTAACAATATTAGCATCCTTCCAGTTTTGTGGAACAAGCTCATCAGCCCAAGTTTGTTGAATAAGGGCAAACAGTTTGGAGTCCTATGGCAGATAATCTCGTGGTGCACTCTGTGCATAGATTTGAATTTATTATAAAATCAGGTTTTGTTTCTGAAATCAATTTAAACAGAAAAACGAGGCATTATTCAAAATTAGAGCGAAAATCTATATCAGATGTTTGGTTTAGACTGAATAAGTTATGAAGATGTTATTAAATGAGTTTTGGCTAAAATCAATTAAAAAAGAAAAATATGACGAATTTATTAACCAACTAGCGTGAACATCTACATTCAGCGTCCCATTGACAATGCATAGATTTGAATATTTTTTAAAAGCAGGTTTTGTTTCTGAAATCCATTTAAACAGAAAATTGAGCCATTATTAAAAAACAAGAGCGTCTATATAGTTTAGGAGCGGCCAGACAGCTCAGTGGCGGCAGTTATTAAGCGCGAGCACCCTACGGGCAGTTTCTTTTGCGAACATTTTGTTTCATGTCGAATAAACCAAATTTACGTATTTAAAGTTCAGGTGCGGCCACACAGCGCAGTTGTGGCAGTTATTAATCGCGAGCACCCTACGGGCGGTTTCTTTTGCGAACATTTTGTTTCATGTCGAATAAACCAAATTTACGTATTTAAAGTTCAGGTGCGGCCACACAGCGCAGTTGTGGCAGTTATTAATCGCGAGCACCCTACGGGCGGTTTCTTTTGCGAACATTTTGTTTCATGTCGAATAAACCAAATTTACGTATTTAAAGTTCAGGTGCGGCCACACAGCGCAGTTGTGGCAGTTATTAATCGCGAGCACCCTACGGGCGGTCTCTTTTGCGAACATTTTGTTTCATGTCGAATAAACCAAATTTACGTATTTAAAGTTCAGGTGCGGCCACACAGCGCAGTGGCGGCACTTATTAAACGCGAGCACCCTACGGGCGGTTTCTTTTTCGAACATTTTGTTTCATGTAGAATAAACCAAATTTACGTATTTAAAGTTCAGGTGCGGCCACACAGCGCAGTTGTGGCACTTATTAAACGCGAGCACCCTACGGGCGGTTTCTTTTACAAACATTTTGTTTCATGTAGAATAAACCTCACTCACGTATATATAGTTTAGGAGCGGCCACGCAGCGCAGTGGCGGCAGTTATTAAACGCGAGCACCCTACGGGCGGTTTCTTTTACGAACATTTTGTTTCATGTAGAATAAACCTCACTCACGTATATATAGTTTAGGAGCGGCCACGCAGCGCAGTGGCGGCAGTTATTAAACGCAAGCACCCTACGGGCGGTTTCTTTTACGAACATTTTGTTTCATGTAGAATAAACCAAATTTACGTATTTAAAGTTCAGGTGCGGCCACACAGCGCAGTTGTGGCAGTTATTAAACGCGAGCACCCTACGGGCGGTTTCTTTTACGAACATTTTGTTTCATGTAGAATAAACCTAATTTACGTATTTAAAGTTCAGGTGCGGCCACACAGCGCAGTGGCGGCACTTATTAAACGCGAGCACCCTACGGGCGGTTTCTTTTACGAACATTTTGTTTCATGTAGAATAAACCTAATTTACGTATTTAAAGTTCAGCTGCGGCCACGCAGCGCAGTGGCGGCAGTTATTAAACGCGAGCACCCTACGGGCGGTTTCTTTTACGAACATTTTGTTTCATGTAGAATAAACCTCATTTACGTATTTAAAGTTCAGGTGCGGCCACACAGCGCAGTTGTGGCAGTTATTAAACGCGAGCACCCTACGGGCGGTTTCTTTTACGAACATTTTGTTTCATGTCGAATAAACCAAATTTACGTATTTAAAGTTCAGGTGCGGCCACACAGCGCAGTTGTGGCAGTTATTAAACGCGAGCACCCTACGGGCGGTTTCTTTTACGAACATTTTGTTTCATGTCGAATAAACCAAATTTACGTATTTAAAGTTCAGGTGCGGCCACACAGCGCAGTTGTGGCAGTTATTAAACGCGAGCACCCTACGGGCGGTTTCTTTTACGAACATTTTGTTTCATGTAGAATAAACCTCACTCACGTATATATAGTTTAGAAGCGGCCACGCAGCGCAGTGTCGGCAGTTATTAAACGCGAGCACCCTACGGGCGGTTTCTTTTACGAACATTTTGTTTCATATAGAATAAACCTCACTCACGTATATATAGTTTAGGAGCGGCCACGCAGCGCAGTGGCGGCAGTTATTAAACGCGAGCACCCTACGGGCGGTTTCTTTTACGAACATTTTGTTTCATGTAGAATAAACCTCACTCACGTATATATAGTTTAGGAGCGGCCAAGCAGCGCAGTGGCGGCAGTTATTAAACGCGAGCACCCTACGGGCGGTTTCTTTTACGAACATTTTGTTTCATGTAGAATAAACCTCACTCACGTATATATAGTTTAGGAGCGGCCACGCAGCGCAGTGGCGGCAGTTATTAAACGCGAGCACCCTACGGGCGGTTTCTTTTGCGAACATTTTGTTTCATGTAGAATAAACCTAATTTACGTATTTAAAGTTCAGGTGCGGCCACACAGCGCAGTTGTGGCAGTTATTAAACGCGAGCACCCTATTTGTCGGTTTCTTTTGCGAACATTTTGTTTCATGTAGAATAAACCTCACTCACGTATATATAGTTTAGGAGCGGCCACGCAGCGCAGTGGCGGCAGTTATTAAACGCAAGCACCCTACGGGCGGTTTCTTTTACGAACATTTTGTTTCATGTAGAATAAATCTCACTCACGTATATATAGTTTAGGAGCGGCCACGCAGCGCAGTGGCGGCAGTTATTAAACGCCAGCACCCTACGGGCAGTTTCTTTTGCGAACATTTTGTTTCATGTAGAATAAACCTAATTTACGTATTTAAAGTTCAGGTGCGGCCACACAGCGCAGTTGTGGCAGTTATTAAACGCGAGCACCCTACGGGCGGTTTCTTTTACGAACATTTTGTTTCATGTCGAATAAACAAAATTTACGTATTTAAAGTTCAGGAGCGGCCACGCAGCGCAGTTGTGGCAGTTATTAAACGCGAGCACCCTATTTGTCGGTTTCTTTTGCGAACATTTTGTTTCATGTCGAATAAACCAAATTTACGTATTTAAAGTTCAGGTGCGGCCACACAGCGCAGTTGTGGCAGTTATTAATCGCGAGCACCCTACGGGCGGTTTCTTTTGCGAACATTTTGTTTCATGTCGAATAAACCAAATTTACGTATTTAAAGTTCAGGTGCGGCCACACAGCGCAGTTGTGGCAGTTATTAATCGCGAGCACCCTACGGGCGGTCTCTTTTGCGAACATTTTGTTTCATGTCGAATAAACCAAATTTACGTATTTAAAGTTCAGGTGCGGCCACACAGCGCAGTGGCGGCACTTATTAAACGCGAGCACCCTACGGGCGGTTTCTTTTTCGAACATTTTGTTTCATGTAGAATAAACCAAATTTACGTATTTAAAGTTCAGGTGCGGCCACACAGCGCAGTTGTGGCACTTATTAAACGCGAGCACCCTACGGGCGGTTTCTTTTACGAACATTTTGTTTCATGTAGAATAAACCTCACTCACGTATATATAGTTTAGGAGCGGCCACGCAGCGCAGTGGCGGCAGTTATTAAACGCGAGCACCCTACGGGCGGTTTCTTTTACGAACATTTTGTTTCATGTAGAATAAACCTCACTCACGTATATATAGTTTAGGAGCGGCCACGCAGCGCAGTGGCGGCAGTTATTAAACGCAAGCACCCTACGGGCGGTTTCTTTTACGAACATTTTGTTTCATGTAGAATAAACCAAATTTACGTATTTAAAGTTCAGGTGCGGCCACACAGCGCAGTTGTGGCAGTTATTAAACGCGAGCACCCTACGGGCGGTTTCTTTTACGAACATTTTGTTTCATGTAGAATAAACCTCACTCACGTATATATAGTTTAGGAGCGGCCACGCAGCGCAGTGGCGGCAGTTATTAAACGCGAGCACCCTACGGGCGGTTTCTTTTACGAACATTTTGTTTCATGTAGAATAAACCTAATTTACGTATTTAAAGTTCAGGTGCGGCCACACAGCGCAGTGGCGGCACTTATTAAACGCGAGCACCCTACGGGCGGTTTCTTTTACGAACATTTTGTTTCATGTAGAATAAACCTAATTTACGTATTTAAAGTTCAGGTGCGGCCACACAGCGCAGTGGCGGCACTTATTAAACGCGAGCACCCTACGGGCGGTTTCTTTTACGAACATTTTGTTTCATGTAGAATAAACCTCACTCACGTATATATAGTTTAGAAGCGGCCACGCAGCGCAGTGTCGGCAGTTATTAAACGCGAGCACCCTACGGGCGGTTTCTTTTACGAACATTTTGTTTCATATAGAATAAACCTCACTCACGTATATATAGTTTAGGAGCGGCCACGCAGCGCAGTGGCGGCAGTTATTAAACGCGAGCACCCTACGGGCGGTTTCTTTTACGAACATTTTGTTTCATGTCGAATAAACCAAATTTACGTATTTAAAGTTCAGGTGCGGCCACACAGCGCAGTTGTGGCAGTTATTAAACGCGAGCACCCTACGGGCGGTTTCTTTTACGAACATTTTGTTTCATGTAGAATAAACCTCACTCACGTATATATAGTTTAGGAGCGGCCACGCAGCGCAGTGTCGGCAGTTATTAAACGCGAGCACCCTACGGGCGGTTTCTTTTACGAACATTTTGTTTCATGTAGAATAAACCTCACTCACGTATATATAGTTTAGGAGCGGCCACGCAGCGCAGTGGCGGCAGTTATTAAACGCGAGCACCCTACGGGCGGTTTCTTTTACGAACACTTTTTTTTCATGTAGAATAAACCTCACTCACGTATATATAGTTTAGGAGCGGCCACGCAGCGCAGTGGCGGCAGTTATTAAACGCGAGCACCCTACGGGCGGTTTCTTTTACGAACATTATGTTTCATGTAGAATAAACCTCACTCACGTATATATAGTTTAGGAGCGGCCACGCAGCGCAGTGGCGGCAGTTATTAAACGCGAGCACCCTACGGGCGGTTTCTTTTGCGAACATTTTGTTTCATGTCGAATAAACCAAATTTACGTATTTAAAGTTCAGGTGCGGCCACACAGCGCAGTTGTGGCAGTTATTAAACGCGAGCACCCTACGGGCGGTTTCTTTTACGAACATTTTGTTTCATGTCGAATAAACCAAATTTACGTATTTAAAGTTCAGGTGCGGCCACACAGCGCAGTTGTGGCAGTTATTAAACGCGAGCACCCTACGGGCGGTTTCTTTTGCGAACATTTTGTTTCATGTAGAATAAACCTCACTCACGTATATATAGTTTAGGAGCGGCCACGCAGCGCAGTGGCGGCAGTTATTAAACGCAAGCACCCTACGGGCGGTTTCTTTTACGAACATTTTGTTTCATGTAGAATAAACCTCACTCACGTATATATAGTTTAGGAGCGGCCACGCAGCGCAGTGGCGGCAGTTATTAAACGCGAGCACCCTACGGGCAGTTTCTTTTACGAACATTTTGTTTCATGTAGAATAAACCTAATTTACGTATTTAAAGTTCAGGTGCGGCCACACAGCGCAGTGGCGGCACTTATTAAACGCGAGCACCCTACGGGCGGTTTTTTTTACGAACATTTTGTTTCATGTAGAATAAACCTCACTCACGTATATATAGTTTAGGAGCGGCCACGCAGCGCAGTGGCGGCAGTTATTAAACGCGAGCACCCTACGGGCAGTTTCTTTTACGAACATTTTGTTTCATGTAGAATAAACCTAATTTACGTATTTAAAGTTCAGGTGAGGCCACACAGCGCAGTGGCGGCACTTATTAAACGCGAGCACCCTACGGGCGGTTTCTTTTACGAACATTTTGTTTCATGTAGAATAAACCTAATTTACGTATTTAAAGTTCAGGTGCGGCCACGCAGCGCAGTGGCGGCAGTTATTAAACGCGAGCACCCTACGGGCGGTTTCTTTTACGAACATTTTGTTTCATGTAGAATAAACCAAATTTACGTATTTAAAGTTCAGGTGCGGCCACACAGCGCAGTTGTGGCAGTTATTAAACGCGAGCACCCTACGGGCGGTTTCTTTTACGAACATTTTGTTTCATGTCGAATAAACCAAATTTACGTATTTAAAGTTCAGGTGCGGCCACACAGCGCAGTTGTGGCAGTTATTAAACGCGAGCACCCTACGGGCGGTTTCTTTTACGAACATTTTGTTTCATGTAGAATAAACCTCACTCACGTATATATAGTTTAGGAGCGGCCACGCAGCGCAGTGTCGGCAGTTATTAAACGCGAGCACCCTACGGGCGGTTTCTTTTACGAACATTTTGTTTCATGTAGAATAAACCTCACTCACGTATATATAGTTTAGGAGCGGCCACGCAGCGCAGTGGCGGCAGTTATTAAACGCGAGCACCCTACGGGCGGTTTCTTTTACGAACACTTTTTTTTCATGTAGAATAAACCTCACTCACGTATATATAGTTTAGGAGCGGCCACGCAGCGCAGTGGCGGCAGTTATTAAACGCGAGCACCCTACGGGCGGTTTCTTTTACGAACATTATGTTTCATGTAGAATAAACCTCACTCACGTATATATAGTTTAGGAGCGGCCACGCAGCGCAGTGGCGGCAGTTATTAAACGCGAGCACCCTACGGGCGGTTTCTTTTGCGAACATTTTGTTTCATGTCGAATAAACCAAATTTACGTATTTAAAGTTCAGGTGCGGCCACACAGCGCAGTTGTGGCAGTTATTAAACGCGAGCACCCTACGGGCGGTTTCTTTTGCGAACATTTTGTTTCATGTAGAATAAACCTCACTCACGTATATATAGTTTAGGAGCGGCCACGCAGCGCAGTGGCGGCAGTTATTAAACGCAAGCACCCTACGGGCGGTTTCTTTTACGAACATTTTGTTTCATGTAGAATAAACCTCACTCACGTATATATAGTTTAGGAGCGGCCACGCAGCGCAGTGGCGGCAGTTATTAAACGCGAGCACCCTACGGGCAGTTTCTTTTACGAACATTTTGTTTCATGTAGAATAAACCTAATTTACGTATTTAAAGTTCAGGTGAGGCCACACAGCGCAGTGGCGGCACTTATTAAACGCGAGCACCCTACGGGCGGTTTCTTTTACGAACATTTTGTTTCATGTAGAATAAACCTAATTTACGTATTTAAAGTTCAGGTGCGGCCACGCAGCGCAGTGGCGGCAGTTATTAAACGCGAGCACCCTACGGGCGGTTTCTTTTACGAACATTTTGTTTCATGTAGAATAAACCAAATTTACGTATTTAAAGTTCAGGTGCGGCCACACAGCGCAGTTGTGGCAGTTATTAAACGCGAGCACCCTACGGGCGGTTTCTTTTACGAACATTTTGTTTCATGTCGAATAAACCAAATTTACGTATTTAAAGTTCAGGTGCGGCCACACAGCGCAGTTGTGGCAGTTATTAAACGCGAGCACCCTACGGGCGGTTTCTTTTACGAACATTTTGTTTCATGTAGAATAAACCTCACTCACGTATATATAGTTTAGGAGCGGCCACGCAGCGCAGTGTCGGCAGTTATTAAACGCGAGCACCCTACGGGCGGTTTCTTTTACGAACATTTTGTTTCATGTAGAATAAACCTCACTCACGTATATATAGTTTAGGAGCGGCCACGCAGCGCAGTGGCGGCAGTTATTAAACGCGAGCACCCTACGGGCGGTTTCTTTTACGAACACTTTTTTTTCATGTAGAATAAACCTCACTCACGTATATATAGTTTAGGAGCGGCCACGCAGCGCAGTGGCGGCAGTTATTAAACGCGAGCACCCTACGGGCGGTTTCTTTTACGAACATTATGTTTCATGTAGAATAAACCTCACTCACGTATATATAGTTTAGGAGCGGCCACGCAGCGCAGTGGCGGCAGTTATTAAACGCGAGCACCCTACGGGCGGTTTCTTTTGCGAACATTTTGTTTCATGTCGAATAAACCAAATTTACGTATTTAAAGTTCAGGTGCGGCCACACAGCGCAGTTGTGGCAGTTATTAAACGCGAGCACCCTACGGGCGGTTTCTTTTACGAACATTTTGTTTCATGTCGAATAAACCAAATTTACGTATTTAAAGTTCAGGTGCGGCCACACAGCGCAGTGGCGGCACTTATTAAACGCGAGCACCCTACGGGCGGTTTCTTTTACGAACATTTTGTTTCATGTAGAATAAACCTAATTTACGTATTTAAAGTTCAGGTGCGGCCACGCAGCGCAGTGGCGGCAGTTATTAAACGCGAGCACCCTACGGGCGGTTTCTTTTACGAACATTTTGTTTCATGTAGAATAAACCAAATTTACGTATTTAAAGTTCAGGTGCGGCCACACAGCGCAGTTGTGGCAGTTATTAAACGCGAGCACCCTACGGGCGGTTTCTTTTACGAACATTTTGTTTCATGTCGAATAAACCAAATTTACGTATTTAAAGTTCAGGTGCGGCCACACAGCGCAGTTGTGGCAGTTATTAAACGCGAGCACCCTACGGGCGGTTTCTTTTACGAACATTTTGTTTCATGTAGAATAAACCTCACTCACGTATATATAGTTTAGGAGCGGCCACGCAGCGCAGTGTCGGCAGTTATTAAACGCGAGCACCCTACGGGCGGTTTCTTTTACGAACATTTTGTTTCATGTAGAATAAACCTCACTCACGTATATATAGTTTAGGAGCGGCCACGCAGCGCAGTGGCGGCAGTTATTAAACGCGAGCACCCTACGGGCGGTTTCTTTTACGAACACTTTTTTTTCATGTAGAATAAACCTCACTCACGTATATATAGTTTAGGAGCGGCCACGCAGCGCAGTGGCGGCAGTTATTAAACGCGAGCACCCTACGGGCGGTTTCTTTTACGAACATTTTGTTTCATGTAGAATAAACCTAATTTACGTATTTAAAGTTCAGGTGCGGCCACACAGCGCAGTTGTGGCAGTTATTAAACGCGAGCACCCTACGGGCGGTTTCTTTTACGAACATTTTGTTTCATGTCGAATAAACCAAATTTACGTATTTAAAGTTCAGGTGCGGCCACACAGCGCAATTGTGGCAGTTATTAAACGCGAGCACCCTACGGGCGGTTTCTTTTGCGAACATTTTGTTTCATGTAGAATAAACCTCACTCACGTATATATAGTTTAGGAGCGGCCACGCAGCGCAGTGGCGGCAGTTATTAAACGCAAGCACCCTACGGGCGGTTTCTTTTACGAACATTTTGTTTCATGTAGAATAAACCTCACTCACGTATATATAGTTTAGGAGCGGCCACGCAGCGCAGTGGCGGCAGTTATTAAACGCGAGCACCCTACGGGCAGTTTCTTTTACGAACATTTTGTTTCATGTAGAATAAACCTAATTTACGTATTTAAAGTTCAGGTGCGGCCACACAGCGCAGTGGCGGCACTTATTAAACGCGAGCACCCTACGGGCGGTTTTTTTTACGAACATTTTGTTTCATGTAGAATAAACCTCACTCACGTATATATAGTTTAGGAGCGGCCACGCAGCGCAGTGGCGGCAGTTATTAAACGCGAGCACCCTACGGGCAGTTTCTTTTACGAACATTTTGTTTCATGTAGAATAAACCTAATTTACGTATTTAAAGTTCAGGTGAGGCCACACAGCGCAGTGGCGGCACTTATTAAACGCGAGCACCCTACGGGCGGTTTCTTTTACGAACATTTTGTTTCATGTAGAATAAACCTAATTTACGTATTTAAAGTTCAGGTGCGGCCACGCAGCGCAGTGGTGGCAGTTATTAAACGCGAGCACCCTACGGGCGGTTTCTTTTACGAACATTTTGTTTCATGTAGAATAAACCAAATTTACGTATTTAAAGTTCAGGTGCGGCCACACAGCGCAGTTGTGGCAGTTATTAAACGCGAGCACCCTACGGGCGGTTTCTTTTACGAACATTTTGTTTCATGTCGAATAAACCAAATTTACGTATTTAAAGTTCAGGTGCGGCCACACAGCGCAGTTGTGGCAGTTATTAAACGCGAGCACCCTACGGGCGGTTTCTTTTACGAACATTTTGTTTCATGTAGAATAAACCTCACTCACGTATATATAGTTTAGGAGCGGCCACGCAGCGCAGTGTCGGCAGTTATTAAACGCGAGCACCCTACGGGCGGTTTCTTTTACGAACATTTTGTTTCATGTAGAATAAACCTCACTCACGTATATATAGTTTAGGAGCGGCCACGCAGCGCAGTGGCGGCAGTTATTAAACGCGAGCACCCTACGGGCGGTTTCTTTTACGAACACTTTTTTTTCATGTAGAATAAACCTCACTCACGTATATATAGTTTAGGAGCGGCCACGCAGCGCAGTGGCGGCAGTTATTAAACGCGAGCACCCTACGGGCGGTTTCTTTTACGAACATTATGTTTCATGTAGAATAAACCTCACTCACGTATATATAGTTTAGGAGCGGCCACGCAGCGCAGTGGCGGCAGTTATTAAACGCGAGCACCCTACGGGCGGTTTCTTTTGCGAACATTTTGTTTCATGTCGAATAAACCAAATTTACGTATTTAAAGTTCAGGTGCGGCCACACAGCGCAGTTGTGGCAGTTATTAAACGCGAGCACCCTACGGGCGGTTTCTTTTACGAACATTTTGTTTCATGTCGAATAAACCAAATTTACGTATTTAAAGTTCAGGTGCGGCCACACAGCGCAGTTGTGGCAGTTATTAAACGCGAGCACCCTACGGGCGGTTTCTTTTGCGAACATTTTGTTTCATGTAGAATAAACCTCACTCACGTATATATAGTTTAGGAGCGGCCACGCAGCGCAGTGGCGGCAGTTATTAAACGCAAGCACCCTACGGGCGGTTTCTTTTACGAACATTTTGTTTCATGTAGAATAAACCTCACTCACGTATATATAGTTTAGGAGCGGCCACGCAGCGCAGTGGCGGCAGTTATTAAACGCGAGCACCCTACGGGCGGTTTCTTTTACGAACATTTTGTTTCATGTAGAATAAACCTCACTCACGTATATATAGTTTAGGAGCGGCCACGCAGCGCAGTGGCGGCAGTTATTAAACGCGAGCACCCTACGGGCGGTTTCTTTTGCGAACATTTTGTTTCATGTCGAATAAACCAAATTTACGTATTTAAAGTTCAGGTGCGGCCACACAGCGCAGTTGTGGCAGTTATTAAACGCGAGCACCCTACGGGCGGTTTCTTTTACGAACATTTTGTTTCATGTCGAATAAACCAAATTTACGTATTTAAAGTTCAGGTGCGGCCACACAGCGCAGTTGTGGCAGTTATTAAACGCGAGCACCCTACGGGCGGTTTCTTTTGCGAACATTTTGTTTCATGTAGAATAAACCTCACTCACGTATATATAGTTTAGGAGCGGCCACGCAGCGCAGTGGCGGCAGTTATTAAACGCGAGCACCCTACGGGCGGTTTCTTTTACGAACATTTTGTTTCATGTAGAATAAACCTCACTCACGTATATATAGTTTAGGAGCGGCCACGCAGCGCAGTGGCGGCAGTTATTAAACGCGAGCACCCTACGGGCGGTTTCTTTTGCGAACATTTTGTTTCATGTCGAATAAACCAAATTTACGTATTTAAAGTTCAGGTGCGGCCACACAGCGCAGTTGTGGCAGTTATTAAACGCGAGCACCCTACGGGCGGTTTCTTTTACGAACATTTTGTTTCATGTCGAATAAACCAAATTTACGTATTTAAAGTTCAGGTGCGGCCACACAGCGCAGTTGTGGCAGTTATTAAACGCGAGCACCCTACGGGCGGTTTCTTTTGCGAACATTTTGTTTCATGTAGAATAAACCTCACTCACGTATATATAGTTTAGGAGCGGCCACGCAGCGCAGTGGCGGCAGTTATTAAACGCAAGCACCCTACGGGCGGTTTCTTTTACGAACATTTTGTTTCATGTAGAATAAACCTCACTCACGTATATATAGTTTAGGAGCGGCCACGCAGCGCAGTGGCGGCAGTTATTAAACGCGAGCACCCTACGGGCAGTTTCTTTTACGAACATTTTGTTTCATGTAGAATAAACCTAATTTACGTATTTAAAGTTCAGGTGCGGCCACACAGCGCAGTGGCGGCACTTATTAAACGCGAGCACCCTACGGGCGGTTTTTTTTACGAACATTTTGTTTCATGTAGAATAAACCTCACTCACGTATATATAGTTTAGGAGCGGCCACGCAGCGCAGTGGCGGCAGTTATTAAACGCGAGCACCCTACGGGCAGTTTCTTTTACGAACATTTTGTTTCATGTAGAATAAACCTAATTTACGTATTTAAAGTTCAGGTGAGGCCACACAGCGCAGTGGCGGCACTTATTAAACGCGAGCACCCTACGGGCGGTTTCTTTTACGAACATTTTGTTTCATGTAGAATAAACCTAATTTACGTATTTAAAGTTCAGGTGCGGCCACGCAGCGCAGTGGCGGCAGTTATTAAACGCGAGCACCCTACGGGCGGTTTCTTTTACGAACATTTTGTTTCATGTAGAATAAACCAAATTTACGTATTTAAAGTTCAGGTGCGGCCACACAGCGCAGTTGTGGCAGTTATTAAACGCGAGCACCCTACGGGCGGTTTCTTTTACGAACATTTTGTTTCATGTCGAATAAACCAAATTTACGTATTTAAAGTTCAGGTGCGGCCACACAGCGCAGTTGTGGCAGTTATTAAACGCGAGCACCCTACGGGCGGTTTCTTTTACGAACATTTTGTTTCATGTCGAATAAACCAAATTTACGTATTTAAAGTTCAGGTGCGGCCACACAGCGCAGTTGTGGCAGTTATTAAACGCGAGCACCCTACGGGCGGTTTCTTTTACGAACATTTTGTTTCATGTAGAATAAACCTCACTCACGTATATATAGTTTAGGAGCGGCCACGCAGCGCAGTGTCGGCAGTTATTAAACGCGAGCACCCTACGGGCGGTTTCTTTTACGAACATTTTGTTTCATGTAGAATAAACCTCACTCACGTATATATAGTTTAGGAGCGGCCACGCAGCGCAGTGGCGGCAGTTATTAAACGCGAGCACCCTACGGGCGGTTTCTTTTACGAACATTTTGTTTCATGTAGAATAAACCTCACTCACGTATATATAGTTTAGGAGCGGCCACGCAGCGCAGTGGCGGCAGTTATTAAACGCGAGCACCCTACGGCGGTTTCTTTTGCGAACATTTTGTTTCATGTCGAATAAACCAAATTTACGTATTTAAAGTTCAGGTGCGGCCACACAGCGCAGTGGCGGCACTTATTAAACGCGAGCACCCTACGGGCGGTTTCTTTTACGAACATTTTGTTTCATGTCGAATAAACCAAATTTACGTATTTAAAGTTCAGGTGCGGCCACACAGCGCAGTGGCGGCACTTATTAAACGCGAGCACCCTACGGGCGGTTTTTTTTACGAACATTTTGTTTCATGTAGAATAAACCTCACTCACGTATATATAGTTTAGGAGCGGCCACGCAGCGCAGTGGCGGCAGTTATTAAACGCGAGCACCCTACGGGCAGTTTCTTTTACGAACATTTTGTTTCATGTAGAATAAACCTCACTCACGTATATATAGTTTAGGAGCGGCCACGCAGCGCAGTGGCGGCAGTTATTAAACGCAAGCACCCTACGGGCGGTTTCTTTTACGAACATTTTGTTTCATGTAGAATAAACCTCACTCACGTATATATAGTTTAGGAGCGGCCACGCAGCGCAGTGGCGGCAGTTATTAAACGCGAGCACCCTACGGGCAGTTTCTTTTACGAACATTTTGTTTCATGTAGAATAAACCTAATTTACGTATTTAAAGTTCAGGTGCGGCCACACAGCGCAGTGGCGGCACTTATTAAACGCGAGCACCCTACGGGCGGTTTTTTTTACGAACATTTTGTTTCATGTAGAATAAACCTCACTCACGTATATATAGTTTAGGAGCGGCCACGCAGCGCAGTGGCGGCAGTTATTAAACGCGAGCACCCTACGGGCAGTTTCTTTTACGAACATTTTGTTTCATGTAGAATAAACCTAATTTACGTATTTAAAGTTCAGGTGAGGCCACACAGCGCAGTGGCGGCACTTATTAAACGCGAGCACCCTACGGGCGGTTTCTTTTACGAACATTTTGTTTCATGTAGAATAAACCTAATTTACGTATTTAAAGTTCAGGTGCGGCCACGCAGCGCAGTGGCGGCAGTTATTAAACGCGAGCACCCTACGGGCGGTTTCTTTTACGAACATTTTGTTTCATGTAGAATAAACCAAATTTACGTATTTAAAGTTCAGGTGCGGCCACACAGCGCAGTTGTGGCAGTTATTAAACGCGAGCACCCTACGGGCGGTTTCTTTTACGAACATTTTGTTTCATGTCGAATAAACCAAATTTACGTATTTAAAGTTCAGGTGCGGCCACACAGCGCAGTTGTGGCAGTTATTAAACGCGAGCACCCTACGGGCGGTTTCTTTTACGAACATTTTGTTTCATGTCGAATAAACCAAATTTACGTATTTAAAGTTCAGGTGCGGCCACACAGCGCAGTTGTGGCAGTTATTAAACGCGAGCACCCTACGGGCGGTTTCTTTTACGAACATTTTGTTTCATGTAGAATAAACCTCACTCACGTATATATAGTTTAGGAGCGGCCACGCAGCGCAGTGTCGGCAGTTATTAAACGCGAGCACCCTACGGGCGGTTTCTTTTACGAACATTTTGTTTCATGTAGAATAAACCTCACTCACGTATATATAGTTTAGGAGCGGCCACGCAGCGCAGTGGCGGCAGTTATTAAACGCGAGCACCCTACGGGCGGTTTCTTTTACGAACATTTTGTTTCATGTAGAATAAACCTCACTCACGTATATATAGTTAAGGAGCGGCCACGCAGCGCAGTGGCGGCAGTTATTAAACGCGAGCACCCTACGGCGGTTTCTTTTGCGAACATTTTGTTTCATGTCGAATAAACCAAATTTACGTATTTAAAGTTCAGGTGCGGCCACACAGCGCAGTGGCGGCACTTATTAAACGCGAGCACCCTACGGGCGGTTTCTTTTACGAACATTTTGTTTCATGTCGAATAAACCAAATTTACGTATTTAAAGTTCAGGTGCGGCCACACAGCGCAGTTGTGGCAGTTATTAAACGCGAGCACCCTACGGGCGGTTTCTTTTGCGAACATTTTGTTTCATGTAGAATAAACCTCACTCACGTATATATAGTTTAGGAGCGGCCACGCAGCGCAGTGGCGGCAGTTATTAAACGCAAGCACCCTACGGGCGGTTTCTTTTACGAACATTTTGTTTCATGTAGAATAAACCTCACTCACGTATATATAGTTTAGGAGCGGCCACGCAGCGCAGTGGCGGCAGTTATTAAACGCGAGCACCCTACGGGCAGTTTCTTTTACGAACATTTTGTTTCATGTAGAATAAACCTAATTTACGTATTTAAAGTTCAGGTGCGGCCACACAGCGCAGTGGCGGCACTTATTAAACGCGAGCACCCTACGGGCGGTTTTTTTTACGAACATTTTGTTTCATGTAGAATAAACCTCACTCACGTATATATAGTTTAGGAGCGGCCACGCAGCGCAGTGGCGGCAGTTATTAAACGCGAGCACCCTACGGGCAGTTTCTTTTACGAACATTTTGTTTCATGTAGAATAAACCTAATTTACGTATTTAAAGTTCAGGTGAGGCCACACAGCGCAGTGGCGGCACTTATTAAACGCGAGCACCCTACGGGCGGTTTCTTTTACGAACATTTTGTTTCATGTAGAATAAACCTAATTTACGTATTTAAAGTTCAGGTGCGGCCACGCAGCGCAGTGGCGGCAGTTATTAAACGCGAGCACCCTACGGGCGGTTTCTTTTACGAACATTTTGTTTCATGTAGAATAAACCAAATTTACGTATTTAAAGTTCAGGTGCGGCCACACAGCGCAGTTGTGGCAGTTATTAAACGCGAGCACCCTACGGGCGGTTTCTTTTACGAACATTTTGTTTCATGTCGAATAAACCAAATTTACGTATTTAAAGTTCAGGTGCGGCCACACAGCGCAGTTGTGGCAGTTATTAAACGCGAGCACCCTACGGGCGGTTTCTTTTACGAACATTTTGTTTCATGTCGAATAAACCAAATTTACGTATTTAAAGTTCAGGTGCGGCCACACAGCGCAGTTGTGGCAGTTATTAAACGCGAGCACCCTACGGGCGGTTTCTTTTACGAACATTTTGTTTCATGTAGAATAAACCTCACTCACGTATATATAGTTTAGGAGCGGCCACGCAGCGCAGTGTCGGCAGTTATTAAACGCGAGCACCCTACGGGCGGTTTCTTTTACGAACATTTTGTTTCATGTAGAATAAACCTCACTCACGTATATATAGTTTAGGAGCGGCCACGCAGCGCAGTGGCGGCAGTTATTAAACGCGAGCACCCTACGGGCGGTTTCTTTTACGAACATTTTGTTTCATGTAGAATAAACCTAATTTACGTATTTAAAGTTCAGGTGCGGCCACGCAGCGCAGTGGCGGCAGTTATTAAACGCGAGCACCCTACGGGCGGTTTCTTTTACGAACATTTTGTTTCATGTAGAATAAACCTCACTCACGTATATATAGTTTAGGAGCGGCCACGCAGCGCAGTGGCGGCAGTTATTAAACGCGAGCACCCTACGGGCGGTTTCTTTTGCGAACATTTTGTTTCATGTCGAATAAACCAAATTTACGTATTTAAAGTTCAGGTGCGGCCACACAGCGCAGTTGTGGCAGTTATTAAACGCGAGCACCCTACGGGCGGTTTCTTTTACGAACATTTTGTTTCATGTCGAATAAACCAAATTTACGTATTTAAAGTTCAGGTGCGGCCACACAGCGCAGTTGTGGCAGTTATTAAACGCGAGCACCCTACGGGCGGTTTCTTTTGCGAACATTTTGTTTCATGTAGAATAAACCTCACTCACGTATATATAGTTTAGGAGCGGCCACGCAGCGCAGTGGCGGCAGTTATTAAACGCAAGCACCCTACGGGCGGTTTCTTTTACGAACATTTTGTTTCATGTAGAATAAACCTCACTCACGTATATATAGTTTAGGAGCGGCCACGCAGCGCAGTGGCGGCAGTTATTAAACGCGAGCACCCTACGGGCAGTTTCTTTTACGAACATTTTGTTTCATGTAGAATAAACCTAATTTACGTATTTAAAGTTCAGGTGCGGCCACACAGCGCAGTGGCGGCACTTATTAAACGCGAGCACCCTACGGGCGGTTTTTTTTACGAACATTTTGTTTCATGTAGAATAAACCTAATTTACGTATTTAAAGTTCAGGTGCGGCCACACAGCGCAGTTGTGGCAGTTATTAAACGCGAGCACCCTACGGGCGGTTTCTTTTACGAACATTTTGTTTCATGTCGAATAAACCAAATTTACGTATTTAAAGTTCAGGTGCGGCCACACAGCGCAGTTGTGGCAGTTATTAAACGCGAGCACCCTACGGGCGGTTTCTTTTACGAACATTTTGTTTCATGTCGAATAAACCAAATTTACGTATTTAAAGTTCAGGTGCGGCCACACAGCGCAGTTGTGGCAGTTATTAAACGCGAGCACCCTACGGGCGGTTTCTTTTACGAACATTTTGTTTCATGTAGAATAAACCTCACTCACGTATATATAGTTTAGGAGCGGCCACGCAGCGCAGTGTCGGCAGTTATTAAACGCGAGCACTCTACGGGCGGTTTCTTTTACGAACATTTTGTTTCATGTAGAATAAACCAAATTTACGTATTTAAAGTTCACGTGCGGCCACACAGCGCAGTTGTGGCAGTTATTAAACGCGAGCACCCTACGGGCGGTTTCTTTTACGAACATTTTGTTTTATGTAGAATAAACCTAATTTACGTATTTAAAGTTCAGGTGCGGCCACACAGCGCAGTGGCGGCACTTATTAAACGCGAGCACCCTACGGGCGGTTTCTTTTACGAACATTTTGTTTCATGTAGAATAAACCTAATTTACGTATTTAAAGTTCAGGTGCGGCCACACAGCGCAGTGGCGGCACTTATTAAACGCGAGCACCTTACGGGCGGTTTCTTTTACGAACATTTTGTTTCATGTAGAATAAACCTCACTCACGTATATATAGTTTAGGAGCGGCCACGCAGCGCAGTGGCGGCAGTTATTAAACGCAAGCACCCTACGGGCGGTTTCTTTTACGAACATTTTGTTTCATGTAGAATAAATCTCACTCACGTATATATAGTTTAGGAGCGGCCACGCAGCGCAGTGGCGGCAGTTATTAAACGCCAGCACCCTACGGGCAGTTTCTTTTGCGAACATTTTGTTTCATGTAGAATAAACCTAATTTACGTATTTAAAGTTCAGGTGCGGCCACACAGCGCAGTTGTGGCAGTTATTAAACGCGAGCACCCTACGGGCGGTTTCTTTTACGAACATTTTGTTTCATGTCCAATAAACAAAATTTACGTATTTAAAGTTCAGGTGCGGCCACACAGCGCAGTTGTGGCAGTTATTAAACGCGAGCACCCTAGGGGCGGTTTCTTTTGCGAACATTTTGTTTCATGTCGAATAAACCAAATTTACGTATTTAAAGTTCAGGTGCGGCCACACAGCGCAGTTGTGGCAGTTATTAAACGGGAGCACCCTACGGGCGGTTTCTTTTACGAACATTTTGTTTCATGTCGAATAAACCAAATTTACGTATTTAAAGTTCAGGTGCGGCCACACAGCGCAGTTGTGGCAGTTATTAAACGCGAGCACCCTACGGGCGGTTTCTTTTGCGAACATTTTGTTTCATGTAGAATAAACCTCACTCACGTATATATAGTTTAGGAGCGGCCACGCAGCGCAGTGGCGGCAGTTATTAAACGCAAGCACCCTACGGGCGGTTTCTTTTACGAACATTTTGTTTCATGTAGAATAAACCTCACTCACGTATATATAGTTTAGGAGCGGCCACGCAGCGCAGTGGCGGCAGTTATTAAACGCGAGCACCCTACGGGCAGTTTCTTTTACGAACATTTTGTTTCATGTAGAATAAACCTAATTTACGTATTTAAAGTTCAGGTGCGGCCACACAGCGCAGTTGTGGCAGTTATTAAACGCGAGCACCCTACGGGCGGTTTCTTTTACGAACATTTTGTTTCATGTAGAATAAACCTCACTCACGTATATATAGTTTAGGAGCGGCCACGCAGCGCAGTGGCGGCAGTTATTAAACGCGAGCACCCTACGGGCGGTTTCTTTTACGAACATTTTGTTTCATGTAGAATAAACCTAATTTACGTATTTAAAGTTCAGGTGCGGCCACAGAGCGCAGTTGTGGCAGTTATTAAACGCGAGCACCCTACGGGCGGTTTCTTTTACGAACATTTTGTTTCATGTCGAATAAACCAAATTTACGTATTTAAAGTTCAGGTGCGGCCACACAGCGCAGTTGTGGCAGTTATTAAACGCGAGCACCCTACGGGCGGTTTCTTTTGCGAACATTTTGTTTCATGTAGAATAAACCTCACTCACGTATATATAGTTTAGGAGCGGCCACGCAGCGCAGTGGCGGCAGTTATTAAACGCAAGCACCCTACGGGCGGTTTCTTTTACGAACATTTTGTTTCATGTAGAATAAACCTCACTCACGTATATATAGTTTAGGAGCGGCCACGCAGCGCAGTGGCGGCAGTTATTAAACGCGAGCACCCTACGGGCAGTTTCTTTTACGAACATTTTGTTTCATGTAGAATAAACCTAATTTACGTATTTAAAGTTCAGGTGCGGCCACACAGCGCAGTGGCGGCACTTATTAAACGCGAGCACCCTACGGGCGGTTTTTTTTACGAACATTTTGTTTCATGTAGAATAAACCTCACTCACGTATATATAGTTTAGGAGCGGCCACGCAGCGCAGTGGCGGCAGTTATTAAACGCGAGCACCCTACGGGCAGTTTCTTTTACGAACATTTTGTTTCATGTAGAATAAACCTAATTTACGTATTTAAAGTTCAGGTGAGGCCACACAGCGCAGTGGCGGCACTTATTAAACGCGAGCACCCTACGGGCGGTTTCTTTTACGAACATTTTGTTTCATGTAGAATAAACCTAATTTACGTATTTAAAGTTCAGGTGCGGCCACGCAGCGCAGTGGCGGCAGTTATTAAACGCGAGCACCCTACGGGCGGTTTCTTTTACGAACATTTTGTTTCATGTAGAATAAACCAAATTTACGTATTTAAAGTTCAGGTGCGGCCACACAGCGCAGTTGTGGCAGTTATTAAACGCGAGCACCCTACGGGCGGTTTCTTTTACGAACATTTTGTTTCATGTCGAATAAACCAAATTTACGTATTTAAAGTTCAGGTGCGGCCACACAGCGCAGTTGTGGCAGTTATTAAACGCGAGCACCCTACGGGCGGTTTCTTTTCAAAAACATTTTGTTTCATGTCGAATAAACCAAATTTACGTATTTAAAGTTCAGGTGCGGCCACACAGCGCAGTTGTGGCAGTTATTAAACGCGAGCACCCTACGGGCGGTTTCTTTTACGAACATTTTGTTTCATGTAGAATAAACCTCACTCACGTATATATAGTTTAGGAGCGGCCACGCAGCGCAGTGGCGGCAGTTATTAAACGCGAGCACCCTACGGGCGGTTTCTTTTACGAACATTTTGTTTCATGTAGAATAAACCTCACTCACGTATATATAGTTTAGGAGCGGCCACGCAGCGCAGTGGCGGCAGTTATTAAACGCGAGCACCCTACGGGCGGTTTCTTTTACGAACATTTTGTTTCATGTAGAATAAACCAAATTTACGTATTTAAAGTTCAGGTGCGGCCACACAGCGCAGTTGTGGCAGTTATTAAACGCGAGCACCCTACGGGCGGTTTCTTTTACGAACATTTTGTTTCATGTAGAATAAACCTAATTTACGTATTTAAAGTTCAGGTGCGGCCACACAGCGCAGTGGCGGCACTTATTAAACGCGAGCACCCTACGGGCGGTTTATTTTACGAACATTTTGTTTCATGTAGAATAAACCTAATTTACGTATTTAAAGTTCAGGTGCGGCCACACAGCGCAGTGGCGGCACTTATTAAACGCGAGTACCCTACGGGCGGTTTCTTTTACGAACATTTTGTTTCATGTAGAATAAACCTCACTCACGTATATATAGTTTAGGAGCGGCCACGCAGCGCAGTGGCGGCAGTTATTAAACGCGAGCACCCTACGGGCGGTTTCTTTTACGAACATTTTGTTTCATGTAGAATAAACCTAATTTACGTATTTAAAGTTCAGGTGCGGCCACACAGCGCAGTTGTGGCAGTTATTAATCGCGAGGACCCTACGGGCGGTTTCTTTTGCGAACATTTTGTTTCATGTCGAATAAACCAAATTTACGTATTTAAAGTTCAGGTGCGGCCACACAGCGCAGTGGCGGCACTTATTAAACGCGAGCACCCTACGGGCGGTTTCTTTTGCGAACATTTTGTTTCATGTCGAATAAACCAAATTTACGTATTTAAAGTTCAGGTGCGGCCACACAGCGCAGTTGTGGCACTTATTAAACGCGAGCACCCTACGGGCGGTTTCTTTTACGAACATTTTGTTTCATGTAGAATAAACCTCACTCACGTATATATAGTTTAGGAGCGGCCACGCAGCGCAGTGGCGGCAGTTATTAAACGCGAGCACCCTACGGGCGGTTTCTTTTACGAACATTTTGTTTCATGTAGAATAAACCTAATTTACGTATTTAAAGTTCAGGTGCGGCCACACAGCGCAGTTGTTGCACTTATTAAACGCGAGCACCCTACGGGCGGTTTCTTTTACGAACATTTTGATTCATGTAGAATAAACCTCACTCACGTATATATAGTTTAGGAGCGGCCACGCAGCGCAGTGGCGGCAGTTATTAAACGCGAGCACCCTACGGGCGGTTTCTTTTACGAACATTTTGTTTCATGTAGAATAAACCTCACTCACGTATATATAGTTTAGGAGCGGCCACGCAGCGCAGTGGCGGCAGTTATTAAACGCGAGCACCCTACGGGCGGTTTCTTTTACGAACATTTTGTTTCATGTAGAATAAACCTCACTCACGTATATATAGTTTAGGAGCGGCCACGCAGCGCAGTGGCGGCAGTTATTAAACGCGAGCACCCTACGGGCGGTTTCTTTTACGAACATTTTGTTTCATGTAGAATAAACCAAATTTACGTATTTAAAGTTCACGTGCGGCCACACAGCGCAGTTGTGGCAGTTATTAAACGCGAGCACCCTACGGGCGGTTTCTTTTACGAACATTTTGTTTTATGTAGAATAAACCTAATTTACGTATTTAAAGTTCAGGTGCGTTCACACAGCGCAGTGGCGGCACTTATTAAACGCGAGCACCTTACGGGCGGTTTCTTTTACGAACATTTTGTTTCATGTAGAATAAACCTCACTCACGTATATATAGTTTAGGAGCGGCCACGCAGCGCAGTGGCGGCAGTTATTAAACGCAAGCACCCTACGGGCGGTTTCTTTTACGAACATTTTGTTTCATGTAGAATAAATCTCACTCACGTATATATAGTTTAGGAGCGGCCACGCAGCGCAGTGGCGGCAGTTATTAAACGCCAGCACCCTACGGGCAGTTTCTTTTGCGAACATTTTGTTTCATGTAGAATAAACCTAATTTACGTATTTAAAGTTCAGGTGCGGCCACACAGCGCAGTTGTGGCAGTTATTAAACGCGAGCACCCTACGGGCGGTTTCTTTTACGAACATTTTGTTTCATGTCCAATAAACAAAATTTACGTATTTAAAGTTCAGGTGCGGCCACACAGCGCAGTTGTGGCAGTTATTAAACGCGAGCACCCTAGGGGCGGTTTCTTTTGCGAACATTTTGTTTCATGTCGAATAAACCAAATTTACGTATTTAAAGTTCAGGTGCGGCCACACAGCGCAGTTGTGGCAGTTATTAAACGGGAGCACCCTACGGGCGGTTTCTTTTACGAACATTTTGTTTCATGTCGAATAAACCAAATTTACGTATTTAAAGTTCAGGTGCGGCCACACAGCGCAGTTGTGGCAGTTATTAAACGCGAGCACCCTACGGGCGGTTTCTTTTGCGAACATTTTGTTTCATGTAGAATAAACCTCACTCACGTATATATAGTTTAGGAGCGGCCACGCAGCGCAGTGGCGGCAGTTATTAAACGCAAGCACCCTACGGGCGGTTTCTTTTACGAACATTTTGTTTCATGTAGAATAAACCTCACTCACGTATATATAGTTTAGGAGCGGCCACGCAGCGCAGTGGCGGCAGTTATTAAACGCGAGCACCCTACGGGCAGTTTCTTTTACGAACATTTTGTTTCATGTAGAATAAACCTAATTTACGTATTTAAAGTTCAGGTGCGGCCACACAGCGCAGTTGTGGCAGTTATTAAACGCGAGCACCCTACGGGCGGTTTCTTTTACGAACATTTTGTTTCATGTAGAATAAACCTCACTCACGTATATATAGTTTAGGAGCGGCCACGCAGCGCAGTGGCGGCAGTTATTAAACGCGAGCACCCTACGGGCGGTTTCTTTTACGAACATTTTGTTTCATGTAGAATAAACCTAATTTACGTATTTAAAGTTCAGGTGCGGCCACAGAGCGCAGTTGTGGCAGTTATTAAACGCGAGCACCCTACGGGCGGTTTCTTTTACGAACATTTTGTTTCATGTCGAATAAACCAAATTTACGTATTTAAAGTTCAGGTGCGGCCACACAGCGCAGTTGTGGCAGTTATTAAACGCGAGCACCCTACGGGCGGTTTCTTTTGCGAACATTTTGTTTCATGTAGAATAAACCTCACTCACGTATATATAGTTTAGGAGCGGCCACGCAGCGCAGTGGCGGCAGTTATTAAACGCAAGCACCCTACGGGCGGTTTCTTTTACGAACATTTTGTTTCATGTAGAATAAACCTCACTCACGTATATATAGTTTAGGAGCGGCCACGCAGCGCAGTGGCGGCAGTTATTAAACGCGAGCACCCTACGGGCAGTTTCTTTTACGAACATTTTGTTTCATGTAGAATAAACCTAATTTACGTATTTAAAGTTCAGGTGCGGCCACACAGCGCAGTGGCGGCACTTATTAAACGCGAGCACCCTACGGGCGGTTTTTTTTACGAACATTTTGTTTCATGTAGAATAAACCTCACTCACGTATATATAGTTTAGGAGCGGCCACGCAGCGCAGTGGCGGCAGTTATTAAACGCGAGCACCCTACGGGCAGTTTCTTTTACGAACATTTTGTTTCATGTAGAATAAACCTAATTTACGTATTTAAAGTTCAGGTGAGGCCACACAGCGCAGTGGCGGCACTTATTAAACGCGAGCACCCTACGGGCGGTTTCTTTTACGAACATTTTGTTTCATGTAGAATAAACCTAATTTACGTATTTAAAGTTCAGGTGCGGCCACGCAGCGCAGTGGCGGCAGTTATTAAACGCGAGCACCCTACGGGCGGTTTCTTTTACGAACATTTTGTTTCATGTAGAATAAACCAAATTTACGTATTTAAAGTTCAGGTGCGGCCACACAGCGCAGTTGTGGCAGTTATTAAACGCGAGCACCCTACGGGCGGTTTCTTTTACGAACATTTTGTTTCATGTCGAATAAACCAAATTTACGTATTTAAAGTTCAGGTGCGGCCACACAGCGCAGTTGTGGCAGTTATTAAACGCGAGCACCCTACGGGCGGTTTCTTTTCAAAAACATTTTGTTTCATGTCGAATAAACCAAATTTACGTATTTAAAGTTCAGGTGCGGCCACACAGCGCAGTTGTGGCAGTTATTAAACGCGAGCACCCTACGGGCGGTTTCTTTTACGAACATTTTGTTTCATGTAGAATAAACCTCACTCACGTATATATAGTTTAGGAGCGGCCACGCAGCGCAGTGGCGGCAGTTATTAAACGCGAGCACCCTACGGGCGGTTTCTTTTACGAACATTTTGTTTCATGTAGAATAAACCTCACTCACGTATATATAGTTTAGGAGCGGCCACGCAGCGCAGTGGCGGCAGTTATTAAACGCGAGCACCCTACGGGCGGTTTCTTTTACGAACATTTTGTTTCATGTAGAATAAACCAAATTTACGTATTTAAAGTTCAGGTGCGGCCACACAGCGCAGTTGTGGCAGTTATTAAACGCGAGCACCCTACGGGCGGTTTCTTTTACGAACATTTTGTTTCATGTAGAATAAACCTAATTTACGTATTTAAAGTTCAGGTGCGGCCACACAGCGCAGTGGCGGCACTTATTAAACGCGAGCACCCTACGGGCGGTTTATTTTACGAACATTTTGTTTCATGTAGAATAAACCTAATTTACGTATTTAAAGTTCAGGTGCGGCCACACAGCGCAGTGGCGGCACTTATTAAACGCGAGTACCCTACGGGCGGTTTCTTTTACGAACATTTTGTTTCATGTAGAATAAACCTCACTCACGTATATATAGTTTAGGAGCGGCCACGCAGCGCAGTGGCGGCAGTTATTAAACGCGAGCACCCTACGGGCGGTTTCTTTTACGAACATTTTGTTTCATGTAGAATAAACCTAATTTACGTATTTAAAGTTCAGGTGCGGCCACACAGCGCAGTTGTGGCAGTTATTAATCGCGAGGACCCTACGGGCGGTTTCTTTTGCGAACATTTTGTTTCATGTCGAATAAACCAAATTTACGTATTTAAAGTTCAGGTGCGGCCACACAGCGCAGTGGCGGCACTTATTAAACGCGAGCACCCTACGGGCGGTTTCTTTTGCGAACATTTTGTTTCATGTCGAATAAACCAAATTTACGTATTTAAAGTTCAGGTGCGGCCACACAGCGCAGTTGTGGCACTTATTAAACGCGAGCACCCTACGGGCGGTTTCTTTTACGAACATTTTGTTTCATGTAGAATAAACCTCACTCACGTATATATAGTTTAGGAGCGGCCACGCAGCGCAGTGGCGGCAGTTATTAAACGCGAGCACCCTACGGGCGGTTTCTTTTACGAACATTTTGTTTCATGTAGAATAAACCTAATTTACGTATTTAAAGTTCAGGTGCGGCCACACAGCGCAGTTGTTGCACTTATTAAACGCGAGCACCCTACGGGCGGTTTCTTTTACGAACATTTTGATTCATGTAGAATAAACCTCACTCACGTATATATAGTTTAGGAGCGGCCACGCAGCGCAGTGGCGGCAGTTATTAAACGCGAGCACCCTACGGGCGGTTTCTTTTACGAACATTTTGTTTCATGTAGAATAAACCTCACTCACGTATATATAGTTTAGGAGCGGCCACGCAGCGCAGTGGCGGCAGTTATTAAACGCGAGCACCCTACGGGCGGTTTCTTTTACGAACATTTTGTTTCATGTAGAATAAACCTCACTCACGTATATATAGTTTAGGAGCGGCCACGCAGCGCAGTGGCGGCAGTTATTAAACGCGAGCACCCTACGGGCGGTTTCTTTTACGAACATTTTGTTTCATGTAGAATAAACCAAATTTACGTATTTAAAGTTCACGTGCGGCCACACAGCGCAGTTGTGGCAGTTATTAAACGCGAGCACCCTACGGGCGGTTTCTTTTACGAACATTTTGTTTTATGTAGAATAAACCTAATTTACGTATTTAAAGTTCAGGTGCGTTCACACAGCGCAGTGGCGGCACTTATTAAACGCGAGCACCCTACGGGCGGTTTCTTTTACGAACATTTTGTTTCATGTAGAATAAACCTAATTTACGTATTTAAAGTTCAGGTGCGGCCACACAGCGCAGTGGCGGCACTTATTAAACGCGAGCACCCTACGGGCGGTTTCTTTTACGAACATTTTGTTTCATGTAGAATAAACCTCACTCACGTATATATAGTTTAGGAGCGGCCACGCAGCGCAGTGGCGGCAGTTATTAAACGCGAGCACCCTACGGGCGGTTTCTTTTACGAACATTTTGTTTCATGTAGAATAAACCAAATTTACGTATTTAAAGTTCAGGTGCGGCCACACAGCGCAGTTGTGGCAGTTATTAATCGCGAGCACCCTACGGGCGGTTTCTTTTGCGAACATTTTGTTTCATGTCGAATAAACCAAATTTACGTATTTAAAGTTCAGGTGCGGCCACACAGCGCAGTGGCGGCACTTATTAAACGCGAGCACCCTACGGGCGGTTTCTTTTACGAACATTTTGTTTCATGTAGAATAAACCTAATTTACGTATTTAAAGTTCAGGTGCGGCCACACAGCGCAGTGGCGGCACTTATTAAACGCGAGTACCCTACGGGCGGTTTCTTTTACGAACATTTTGTTTCATGTAGAATAAACCTCACTCACGTATATATAGTTTAGGAGCGGCCACGCAGCGCAGTGGCGGCAGTTATTAAACGCGAGCACCCTACGGGCGGTTTCTTTTACGAACATTTTGTTTCATGTAGAATAAACCTAATTTACGTATTTAAAGTTCAGGTGCGGCCACACAGCGCAGTTGTGGCAGTTATTAATCGCGAGGACCCTACGGGCGGTTTCTTTTGCGAACATTTTGTTTCATGTCGAATAAACCAAATTTACGTATTTAAAGTTCAGGTGCGGCCACACAGCGCAGTGGCGGCACTTATTAAACGCGAGCACCCTACGGGCGGTTTCTTTTGCGAACATTTTGTTTCATGTCGAATAAACCAAATTTACGTATTTAAAGTTCAGGTGCGGCCACACAGCGCAGTTGTGGCACTTATTAAACGCGAGCACCCTACGGGCGGTTTCTTTTACGAACATTTTGTTTCATGTAGAATAAACCTCACTCACGTATATATAGTTTAGGAGCGGCCACGCAGCGCAGTGGCGGCAGTTATTAAACGCGAGCACCCTACGGGCGGTTTCTTTTACGAACATTTTGTTTCATGTAGAATAAACCTAATTTACGTATTTAAAGTTCAGGTGCGGCCACACAGCGCAGTTGTTGCACTTATTAAACGCGAGCACCCTACGGGCGGTTTCTTTTACGAACATTTTGATTCATGTAGAATAAACCTCACTCACGTATATATAGTTTAGGAGCGGCCACGCAGCGCAGTGGCGGCAGTTATTAAACGCGAGCACCCTACGGGCGGTTTCTTTTACGAACATTTTGTTTCATGTAGAATAAACCTCACTCACGTATATATAGTTTAGGAGCGGCCACGCAGCGCAGTGGCGGCAGTTATTAAACGCGAGCACCCTACGGGCGGTTTCTTTTACGAACATTTTGTTTCATGTAGAATAAACCTCACTCACGTATATATAGTTTAGGAGCGGCCACGCAGCGCAGTGGCGGCAGTTATTAAACGCGAGCACCCTACGGGCGGTTTCTTTTACGAACATTTTGTTTCATGTAGAATAAACCAAATTTACGTATTTAAAGTTCACGTGCGGCCACACAGCGCAGTTGTGGCAGTTATTAAACGCGAGCACCCTACGGGCGGTTTCTTTTACGAACATTTTGTTTTATGTAGAATAAACCTAATTTACGTATTTAAAGTTCAGGTGCGTTCACACAGCGCAGTGGCGGCACTTATTAAACGCGAGCACCCTACGGGCGGTTTCTTTTACGAACATTTTGTTTCATGTAGAATAAACCTAATTTACGTATTTAAAGTTCAGGTGCGGCCACACAGCGCAGTGGCGGCACTTATTAAACGCGAGCACCCTACGGGCGGTTTCTTTTACGAACATTTTGTTTCATGTAGAATAAACCTCACTCACGTATATATAGTTTAGGAGCGGCCACGCAGCGCAGTGGCGGCAGTTATTAAACGCGAGCACCCTACGGGCGGTTTCTTTTACGAACATTTTGTTTCATGTAGAATAAACCAAATTTACGTATTTAAAGTTCAGGTGCGGCCACACAGCGCAGTTGTGGCAGTTATTAATCGCGAGCACCCTACGGGCGGTTTCTTTTGCGAACATTTTGTTTCATGTCGAATAAACCAAATTTACGTATTTAAAGTTCAGGTGCGGCCACACAGCGCAGTTGTGGCAGTTATTAAACGCGAGCACCCTACAGGCGGTTTCTTTTACGAACATTTTGTTTCATGTAGAATAAACCTCACTCACGTATATATAGTTTAGGAGCGGCCACGCAGCGCAGTGGCGGCAGTTATTAAACGCGAGCACCCTACGGGCGGTTTCTTTTACGAACATTTTGTTTCATGTAGAATAAACCTCACTCACGTATATATAGTTTAGGAGCGGCCACGCAGCGCAGTGGCGGCAGTTATTAAACGCGAGCACCCTACGGGCAGTTTCTTTTACGAACATTTTGTTTCATGTAGAATAAACCTAATTTACGTATTTAAAGTTCAGGTGAGGCCACACAGCGCAGTGGCGGCACTTATTAAACGCGAGCACCCTACGGGCGGTTTCTTTTACGAACATTTTGTTTCATGTAGAATAAACCTAATTTACGTATTTAAAGTTCAGGTGCGGCCACGCAGCGCAGTGGCGGCAGTTATTAAACGCGAGCACCCTACGGGCGGTTTCTTTTACGAACATTTTGTTTCATATAGAATAAACCAAATTTACGTATTTAAAGTTCAGGTGCGGCCACACAGCGCAGTTGTGGCAGTTATTAAACGCGAGCACCCTACGGGCGGTTTCTTTTACGAACATTTTGTTTCATGTCGAATAAACCAAATTTACGTATTTAAAGTTCAGGTGCGGCCACACAGCGCAGTTGTGGCAGTTATTAAACGCGAGCACCCTACGGGCGATTTCTTTTCAAAAACATTTTGTTTCATGTCGAATAAACCAAATTTACGTATTTAAAGTTCAGGTGCGGCCACACAGCGCAGTTGTGGCAGTTATTAAACGCGAGCACCCTACGGGCGGTTTCTTTTACGAACATTTTGTTTCATGTAGAATAAACCTCACTCACGTATATATAGTTTAGGAGCGGCCACGCAGCGCAGTGGCGGCAGTTATTAAACGCGAGCACCCTACGGGCGGTTTCTTTTACGAACATTTTGTTTCATGTAGAATAAACCTCACTCACGTATATATAGTTTAGGAGCGGCCACGCAGCGCAGTGGCGGCAGTTATTAAACGCGAGCACCCTACGGGCGGTTTCTTTTACGAACATTTTGTTTCATGTAGAATAAACCAAATTTACGTATTTAAAGTTCAGGTGCGGCCACACAGCGCAGTTGTGGCAGTTATTAAACGCGAGCACCCTACGGGCGGTTTCTTTTACGAACATTTTGTTTCATGTAGAATAAACCTAATTTACGTATTTAAAGTTCAGGTGCGGCCACACAGCGCAGTGGCGGCACTTATTAAACGCGAGCACCCTACGGGCGGTTTCTTTTGCGAACATTTTGTTTCATGTCGAATAAACCAAATTTACGTATTTAAAGTTCAGGTGCGGCCACACAGCGCAGTTGTGGCACTTATTAAACGCGAGCACCCTACGGTCGGTTTCTTTTACGAACATTTTGTTTCATGTAGAATAAACCTCACTCACGTATATATAGTTTAGGAGCGGCCACGCAGCGCAGTGGCGGCATTTATTAAACGCGAGCACCCTACGGGCGGTTTCTTTTACGAACATTTTGTTTCATGTAGAATAAACCTAATTTACGTATTTAAAGTTCAGGTGCGGCCACACAGCGCAGTTGTTGCACTTATTAAACGCGAGCACCCTACGGGCGGTTTCTTTTACGAACATTTTGATTCATGTAGAATAAACCTCACTCACGTATATATAGTTTAGGAGCGGCCACGCAGCGCAGTGGCGGCAGTTATTAAACGCGAGCACCCTACGGGCGGTTTCTTTTACGAACATTTTGTTTCATGTAGAATAAACCTCACTCACGTATATATAGTTTAGGAGCGGCCACGCAGCGCAGTGGCGGCAGTTATTAAACGCGAGCACCCTACGGGCGGTTTCTTTTACGAACATTTTGTTTCATGTAGAATAAACCTCACTCACGTATATATAGTTTAGGAGCGGCCACGCAGCGCAGTGGCGGCAGTTATTAAACGCGAGCACCCTACGGGCGGTTTCTTTTACGAACATTTTGTTTCATGTAGAATAAACCAAATTTACGTATTTAAAGTTCACGTGCGGCCACACAGCGCAGTTGTGGCAGTTATTAAACGCGAGCACCCTACGGGCGGTTTCTTTTACGAACATTTTGTTTCATGTAGAATAAACCTAATTTACGTATTTAAAGTTCAGGTGCGGCCACACAGCGCAGTGGCGGCACTTATTACACGCAAGCACCCTACGGGCGGTTTCTTTTACGAACATTTTGTTTCATGTAGAATAAACCTCACTCACGTATATATAGTTTAGGAGCGGCCACGCAGCGCAGTGGCGGCAGTTATTAAACGCGAGCACCCTACGGGCGGTTTCTTTTACGAACATTTTGTTTCATGTAGAATAAACCAAATTTACGTATTTAAAGTTCAGGTGCGGCCACACAGCGCAGTTGTGGCAGTTATTAATCGCGAGCACCCTACGGGCGGTTTCTTTTGCGAACATTTTGTTTCATGTCGAATAAACCAAATTTACGTATTTAAAGTTCAGGTGCGGCCACACAGCGCAGTGGCGGCACTTATTAAACGCGAGCACCCTACGGGCGGTTTCTTTTACGAACATTTTGTTTCATGTAGAATAAACCTAATTTACGTATTTAAAGTTCAGGTGCGGCCACACAGCGGAGTGGCGGCACTTATTAAACGCGAGTACCCTACGGGCGGTTTCTTTTACGAACATTTTGTTTCATGTAGAATAAACCTCACTCACGTATATATAGTTTAGGAGCGGCCACGCAGCGCAGTGGCGGCAGTTATTAAACGCGAGCACCCTACGGGCGGTTTCTTTTACGAACATTTTGTTTCATGTAGAATAAACCTAATTTACGTATTTAAAGTTCAGGTGCGGCCACACAGCGCAGTTGTGGCAGTTATTAATCGCGAGGACCCTACGGGCGGTTTCTTTTGCGAACATTTTGTTTCATGTCGAATAAACCAAATTTACGTATTTAAAGTTCAGGTGCGGCCACACAGCGCAGTGGCGGCACTTATTAAACGCGAGCACCCTACGGGCGGTTTCTTTTGCGAACATTTTGTTTCATGTCGAATAAACCAAATTTACGTATTTAAAGTTCAGGTGCGGCCACACAGCGCAGTTGTGGCACTTATTAAACGCGAGCACCCTACGGGCGGTTTCTTTTACGAACATTTTGTTTCATGTAGAATAAACCTCACTCACGTATATATAGTTTAGGAGCGGCCACGCAGCGCAGTGGCGGCAGTTATTAAACGCGAGCACCCTACGGGCGGTTTCTTTTACGAACATTTTGTTTCATGTAGAATAAACCTAATTTACGTATTTAAAGTTCAGGTGCGGCCACACAGCGCAGTTGTTGCACTTATTAAACGCGAGCACCCTACGGGCGGTTTCTTTTACGAACATTTTGATTCATGTAGAATAAACCTCACTCACGTATATATAGTTTAGGAGCGGCCACGCAGCGCAGTGGCGGCAGTTATTAAACGCGAGCACCCTACGGGCGGTTTCTTTTACGAACATTTTGTTTCATGTAGAATAAACCTCACTCACGTATATATAGTTTAGGAGCGGCCACGCAGCGCAGTGGCGGCAGTTATTAAACGCGAGCACCCTACGGGCGGTTTCTTTTACGAACATTTTGTTTCATGTAGAATAAACCTCACTCACGTATATATAGTTTAGGAGCGGCCACGCAGCGCAGTGGCGGCAGTTATTAAACGCGAGCACCCTACGGGCGGTTTCTTTTACGAACATTTTGTTTCATGTAGAATAAACCAAATTTACGTATTTAAAGTTCACGTGCGGCCACACAGCGCAGTTGTGGCAGTTATTAAACGCGAGCACCCTACGGGCGGTTTCTTTTACGAACATTTTGTTTTATGTAGAATAAACCTAATTTACGTATTTAAAGTTCAGGTGCGTTCACACAGCGCAGTGGCGGCACTTATTAAACGCGAGCACCCTACGGGCGGTTTCTTTTACGAACATTTTGTTTCATGTAGAATAAACCTAATTTACGTATTTAAAGTTCAGGTGCGGCCACACAGCGCAGTGGCGGCACTTATTAAACGCGAGCACCCTACGGGCGGTTTCTTTTACGAACATTTTGTTTCATGTAGAATAAACCTCACTCACGTATATATAGTTTAGGAGCGGCCACGCAGCGCAGTGGCGGCAGTTATTAAACGCGAGCACCCTACGGGCGGTTTCTTTTACGAACATTTTGTTTCATGTAGAATAAACCTAATTTACGTATTTAAAGTTCAGGTGCGGCCACACAGCGCAGTGGCGGCACTTATTAAACGCGAGCACCCTACGGGCGGTTTCTTTTACGAACATTTTGTTTCATGTAGAATAAACCTAATTTACGTATTTAAAGTTCAGGTGCGGCCACACAGCGCAGTTGTGGCAGTTATTAATCGCGAGCACCCTACGGGCGGTTTCTTTTGCGAACATTTTGTTTCATGTCGAATAAACCAAATTTACGTATTTAAAGTTCAGGTGCGGCCACACAGCGCAGTTGTGGCAGTTATTAAACGCGAGCACCCTACGGGCGGTTTCTTTTACGAACATTTTGTTTCATGTCGAATAAACCAAATTTACGTATTTAAAGTTCAGGTGCGGCCACACAGCGCAGTTGTGGCAGTTATTAAACGCGAGCACCCTACAGGCGGTTTCTTTTACGAACATTTTGTTTCATGTAGAATAAACCTCACTCACGTATATATAGTTTAGGAGCGGCCACGCAGCGCAGTGGCGGCAGTTATTAAACGCGAGCACCCTACGGGCGGTTTCTTTTACGAACATTTTGTTTCATGTAGAATAAACCTCACTCACGTATATATAGTTTAGGAGCGGCCACGCAGCGCAGTGGCGGCAGTTATTAAACGCGAGCACCCTACGGGCGGTTTCTTTTACGAACATTTTGTTTCATGTAGAATAAACCTCACTCACGTATATATAGTTTAGGAGCGGCCACGCAGCGCAGTGGCGGCAGTTATTAAACGCGAGCACCCTACGGGCGGTTTCTTTTACGAACATTTTGTTTCATGTAGAATAAACCTAATTTACGTATTTAAAGTTCAGGTGCGGCCACACAGCGCAGTTGTTGCACTTATTAAACGCGAGCACCCTACGGGCGGTTTCTTTTACGAACATTTTGATTCATGTAGAATAAACCTCACTCACGTATATATAGTTTAGGAGCGGCCACGCAGCGCAGTGGCGGCAGTTATTAAACGCGAGCACCCTACGGGCGGTTTCTTTTACGAACATTTTGTTTCATGTAGAATAAACCTCACTCACGTATATATAGTTTAGGAGCGGCCACGCAGCGCAGTGGCGGCAGTTATTAAACGCGAGCACCCTACGGGCGGTTTCTTTTACGAACATTTTGTTTCATGTAGAATAAACCTCACTCACGTATATATAGTTTAGGAGCGGCCACGCAGCGCAGTGGCGGCAGTTATTAAACGCGAGCACCCTACGGGCGGTTTCTTTTACGAACATTTTGTTTCATGTAGAATAAACCAAATTTACGTATTTAAAGTTCACGTGCGGCCACACAGCGCAGTTGTGGCAGTTATTAAACGCGAGCACCCTACGGGCGGTTTCTTTTACGAACATTTTGTTTTATGTAGAATAAACCTAATTTACGTATTTAAAGTTCAGGTGCGTTCACACAGCGCAGTGGCGGCACTTATTAAACGCGAGCACCCTACGGGCGGTTTCTTTTACGAACATTTTGTTTCATGTAGAATAAACCTAATTTACGTATTTAAAGTTCAGGTGCGGCCACACAGCGCAGTGGCGGCACTTATAAACGCGAGCACCCTACGGGCGGTTTCTTTTACGAACATTTTGTTTCATGTAGAATAAACCTCACTCACGTATATATAGTTTAGGAGCGGCCACGCAGCGCAGTGGCGGCAGTTATTAAACGCGAGCACCCTACGGGCGGTTTCTTTTACGAACATTTTGTTTCATGTAGAATAAACCTAATTTACGTATTTAAAGTTCAGGTGCGGCCACACAGCGCAGTTGTGGCAGTTATTAATCGCGAGCACCCTACGGGCGGTTTCTTTTGCGAACATTTTGTTTCATGTCGAATAAACCAAATTTACGTATTTAAAGTTCAGGTGCGGCCACACAGCGCAGTTGTGGCAGTTATTAAACGCGAGCACCCTACGGGCGGTTTCTTTTACGAACATTTTGTTTCATGTCGAATAAACCAAATTTACGTATTTAAAGTTCAGGTGCGGCCACACAGCGCAGTTGTGGCAGTTATTAAACGCGAGCACCCTACAGGCGGTTTCTTTTACGAACATTTTGTTTCATGTAGAATAAACCTCACTCACGTATATATAGTTTAGGAGCGGCCACGCAGCGCAGTGGCGGCAGTTATTAAACGCGAGCACCCTACGGGCGGTTTCTTTTACGAACATTTTGTTTCATGTAGAATAAACCTCACTCACGTATATATAGTTTAGGAGCGGCCACGCAGCGCAGTGGCGGCAGTTATTAAACGCGAGCACCCTACGGGCGGTTTCTTTTACGAACATTTTGTTTCATGTAGAATAAACCTCACTCACGTATATATAGTTTAGGAGCGGCCACGCAGCGCAGTGGCGGCAGTTATTAAACGCGAGCACCCTACGGGCGGTTTCTTTTACGAACATTTTGTTTCATGTAGAATAAACCTAATTTACGTATTTAAAGTTCAGGTGCGGCCACACAGCGCAGTTGTTGCACTTATTAAACGCGAGCACCCTACGGGCGGTTTCTTTTACGAACATTTTGATTCATGTAGAATAAACCTCACTCACGTATATATAGTTTAGGAGCGGCCACGCAGCGCAGTGGCGGCAGTTATTAAACGCGAGCACCCTACGGGCGGTTTCTTTTACGAACATTTTGTTTCATGTAGAATAAACCTCACTCACGTATATATAGTTTAGGAGCGGCCACGCAGCGCAGTGGCGGCAGTTATTAAACGCGAGCACCCTACGGGCGGTTTCTTTTACGAACATTTTGTTTCATGTAGAATAAACCTCACTCACGTATATATAGTTTAGGAGCGGCCACGCAGCGCAGTGGCGGCAGTTATTAAACGCGAGCACCCTACGGGCGGTTTCTTTTACGAACATTTTGTTTCATGTAGAATAAACCAAATTTACGTATTTAAAGTTCACGTGCGGCCACACAGCGCAGTTGTGGCAGTTATTAAACGCGAGCACCCTACGGGCGGTTTCTTTTACGAACATTTTGTTTTATGTAGAATAAACCTAATTTACGTATTTAAAGTTCAGGTGCGTTCACACAGCGCAGTGGCGGCACTTATTAAACGCGAGCACCCTACGGGCGGTTTCTTTTACGAACATTTTGTTTCATGTAGAATAAACCTAATTTACGTATTTAAAGTTCAGGTGCGGCCACACAGCGCAGTGGCGGCACTTATTAAACGCGAGCACCCTACGGGCGGTTTCTTTTACGAACATTTTGTTTCATGTAGAATAAACCTCACTCACGTATATATAGTTTAGGAGCGGCCACGCAGCGCAGTGGCGGCAGTTATTAAACGCGAGCACCCTACGGGCGGTTTCTTTTACGAACATTTTGTTTCATGTAGAATAAACCTAATTTACGTATTTAAAGTTCAGGTGCGGCCACACAGCGCAGTTGTGGCAGTTATTAATCGCGAGCACCCTACGGGCGGTTTCTTTTGCGAACATTTTGTTTCATGTCGAATAAACCAAATTTACGTATTTAAAGTTCAGGTGCGGCCACACAGCGCAGTTGTGGCAGTTATTAAACGCGAGCACCCTACGGGCGGTTTCTTTTACGAACATTTTGTTTCATGTCGAATAAACCAAATTTACGTATTTAAAGTTCAGGTGCGGCCACACAGCGCAGTTGTGGCAGTTATTAAACGCGAGCACCCTACAGGCGGTTTCTTTTACGAACATTTTGTTTCATGTAGAATAAACCTCACTCACGTATATATAGTTTAGGAGCGGCCACGCAGCGCAGTGGCGGCAGTTATTAAACGCGAGCACCCTACGGGCGGTTTCTTTTACGAACATTTTGTTTCATGTAGAATAACCTAATTTACGTATTTAAAGTTCAGGTGCGGCCACACAGCGCAGTTGTGGCAGTTATTAATCGCGAGGACCCTACGGGCGGTTTCTTTTGCGAACATTTTGTTTCATGTCGAATAAACCAAATTTACGTATTTAAAGTTCAGGTGCGGCCACACAGCGCAGTGGCGGCACTTATTAAACGCGAGCACCCTACGGGCGGTTTCTTTTGCGAACATTTTGTTTCATGTCGAATAAACCAAATTTACGTATTTAAAGTTCAGGTGCGGCCACACAGCGCAGTTGTGGCACTTATTAAACGCGAGCACCCTACGGGCGGTTTCTTTTACGAACATTTTGTTTCATGTAGAATAAACCTCACTCACGTATATATAGTTTAGGAGCGGCCACGCAGCGCAGTGGCGGCAGTTATTAAACGCGAGCACCCTACGGGCGGTTTCTTTTACGAACATTTTGTTTCATGTAGAATAAACCTAATTTACGTATTTAAAGTTCAGGTGCGGCCACACAGCGCAGTTGTTGCACTTATTAAACGCGAGCACCCTACGGGCGGTTTCTTTTACGAACATTTTGATTCATGTAGAATAAACCTCACTCACGTATATATAGTTTAGGAGCGGCCACGCAGCGCAGTGGCGGCAGTTATTAAACGCGAGCACCCTACGGGCGGTTTCTTTTACGAACATTTTGTTTCATGTAGAATAAACCTCACTCACGTATATATAGTTTAGGAGCGGCCACGCAGCGCAGTGGCGGCAGTTATTAAACGCGAGCACCCTACGGGCGGTTTCTTTTACGAACATTTTGTTTCATGTAGAATAAACCTCACTCACGTATATATAGTTTAGGAGCGGCCACGCAGCGCAGTGGCGGCAGTTATTAAACGCGAGCACCCTACGGGCGGTTTCTTTTACGAACATTTTGTTTCATGTAGAATAAACCAAATTTACGTATTTAAAGTTCACGTGCGGCCACACAGCGCAGTTGTGGCAGTTATTAAACGCGAGCACCCTACGGGCGGTTTCTTTTACGAACATTTTGTTTTATGTAGAATAAACCTAATTTACGTATTTAAAGTTCAGGTGCGTTCACACAGCGCAGTGGCGGCACTTATTAAACGCGAGCACCCTACGGGCGGTTTCTTTTACGAACATTTTGTTTCATGTAGAATAAACCTAATTTACGTATTTAAAGTTCAGGTGCGGCCACACAGCGCAGTGGCGGCACTTATTAAACGCGAGCACCCTACGGGCGGTTTCTTTTACGAACATTTTGTTTCATGTAGAATAAACCTCACTCACGTATATATAGTTTAGGAGCGGCCACGCAGCGCAGTGGCGGCAGTTATTAAACGCGAGCACCCTACGGGCGGTTTCTTTTACGAACATTTTGTTTCATGTAGAATAAACCTAATTTACGTATTTAAAGTTCAGGTGCGGCCACACAGCGCAGTTGTGGCAGTTATTAATCGCGAGCACCCTACGGGCGGTTTCTTTTGCGAACATTTTGTTTCATGTCGAATAAACCAAATTTACGTATTTAAAGTTCAGGTGCGGCCACACAGCGCAGTTGTGGCAGTTATTAAACGCGAGCACCCTACGGGCGGTTTCTTTTACGAACATTTTGTTTCATGTCGAATAAACCAAATTTACGTATTTAAAGTTCAGGTGCGGCCACACAGCGCAGTTGTGGCAGTTATTAAACGCGAGCACCCTACAGGCGGTTTCTTTTACGAACATTTTGTTTCATGTAGAATAAACCTCACTCACGTATATATAGTTTAGGAGCGGCCACGCAGCGCAGTGGCGGCAGTTATTAAACGCGAGCACCCTACGGGCGGTTTCTTTTACGAACATTTTGTTTCATGTAGAATAAACCTCACTCACGTATATATAGTTTAGGAGCGGCCACGCAGCGCAGTGGCGGCAGTTATTAAACGCGAGCACCCTACGGGCGGTTTCTTTTACGAACATTTTGTTTCATGTAGAATAAACCTAATCTACGTATTTAAAGTTCAGGTGCGGCCACACAGCGCAGTTGTGGCAGTTATTAATCGCGAGCACCCTACGGGCGGTTTCTTTTGCGAACATTTTGTTTCATGTCGAATAAACCAAATTTACGTATTTAAAGTTCAGGTGCGGCCACACAGCGCAGTTGTGGCAGTTATTAAACGCGAGCACCCTACGGGCGGTTTCTTTTACGAACATTTTGTTTCATGTCGAATAAACCAAATTTACGTATTTAAAGTTCAGGTGCGGCCACACAGCGCAGTTGTGGCAGTTATTAAACGCGAGCACCCTACAGGCGGTTTCTTTTACGAACATTTTGTTTCATGTAGAATAAACCTCACTCACGTATATATAGTTTAGGAGCGGCCACGCAGCGCAGTGGCGGCAGTTATTAAACGCGAGCACCCTACGGGCGGTTTCTTTTACGAACATTTTGTTTCATGTAGAATAAACCTCACTCACGTATATATAGTTTAGGAGCGGCCACGCAGCGCAGTGGCGGCAGTTATTAAACGCGAGCACCCTACGGGCGGTTTCTTTTACGAACATTTTGTTTCATGTAGAATAAACCTAATTTACGTATTTAAAGTTCAGGTGCGGCCACACAGCGCAGTTGTTGCACTTATTAAACGCGAGCACCCTACGGGCGGTTTCTTTTACGAACATTTTGATTCATGTAGAATAAACCTCACTCACGTATATATAGTTTAGGAGCGGCCACGCAGCGCAGTGGCGGCAGTTATTAAACGCGAGCACCCTACGGGCGGTTTCTTTTACGAACATTTTGTTTCATGTAGAATAAACCTCACTCACGTATATATAGTTTAGGAGCGGCCACGCAGCGCAGTGGCGGCAGTTATTAAACGCGAGCACCCTACGGGCGGTTTCTTTTACGAACATTTTGTTTCATGTAGAATAAACCTCACTCACGTATATATAGTTTAGGAGCGGCCACGCAGCGCAGTGGCGGCAGTTATTAAACGCGAGCACCCTACGGGCGGTTTCTTTTACGAACATTTTGTTTCATGTAGAATAAACCAAATTTACGTATTTAAAGTTCACGTGCGGCCACACAGCGCAGTTGTGGCAGTTATTAAACGCGAGCACCCTACGGGCGGTTTCTTTTACGAACATTTTGTTTTATGTAGAATAAACCTATTTTACGTATTTAAAGTTCAGGTGCGTTCACACAGCGCAGTGGCGGCACTTATTAAACGCGAGCACCCTACGGGCGGTTTCTTTTACGAACATTTTGTTTCATGTAGAATAAACCTAATTTACGTATTTAAAGTTCAGGTGCGGCCACACAGCGCAGTGGCGGCACTTATTAAACGCGAGCACCCTACGGGCGGTTTCTTTTACGAACATTTTGTTTCATGTAGAATAAACCTCACTCACGTATATATAGTTTAGGAGCGGCCACGCAGCGCAGTGGCGGCAGTTATTAAACGCGAGCACCCTACGGGCGGTTTCTTTTACGAACATTTTGTTTCATGTAGAATAAACCAAATTTACGTATTTAAAGTTCAGGTGCGGCCACACAGCGCAGTTGTGGCAGTTATTAATCGCGAGCACCCTACGGGCGGTTTCTTTTGCGAACATTTTGTTTCATGTCGAATAAACCAAATTTACGTATTTAAAGTTCAGGTGCGGCCACACAGCGCAGTGGCGGCACTTATTAAACGCGAGCACCCTACGGGCGGTTTCTTTTACGAACATTTTGTTTCATGTAGAATAAACCTAATTTACGTATTTAAAGTTCAGGTGCGGCCACACAGCGCAGTGGCGGCACTTATTAAACGCGAGTACCCTACGGGCGGTTTCTTTTACGAACATTTTGTTTCATGTAGAATAAACCTCACTCACGTATATATAGTTTAGGAGCGGCCACGCAGCGCAGTGGCGGCAGTTATTAAACGCGAGCACCCTACGGGCGGTTTCTTTTACGAACATTTTGTTTCATGTAGAATAACCTAATTTACGTATTTAAAGTTCAGGTGCGGCCACACAGCGCAGTTGTGGCAGTTATTAATCGCGAGGACCCTACGGGCGGTTTCTTTTGCGAACATTTTGTTTCATGTCGAATAAACCAAATTTACGTATTTAAAGTTCAGGTGCGGCCACACAGCGCAGTGGCGGCACTTATTAAACGCGAGCACCCTACGGGCGGTTTCTTTTGCGAACATTTTGTTTCATGTCGAATAAACCAAATTTACGTATTTAAAGTTCAGGTGCGGCCACACAGCGCAGTTGTGGCACTTATTAAACGCGAGCACCCTACGGGCGGTTTCTTTTACGAACATTTTGTTTCATGTAGAATAAACCTCACTCACGTATATATAGTTTAGGAGCGGCCACGCAGCGCAGTGGCGGCAGTTATTAAACGCGAGCACCCTACGGGCGGTTTCTTTTACGAACATTTTGTTTCATGTAGAATAAACCTAATTTACGTATTTAAAGTTCAGGTGCGGCCACACAGCGCAGTTGTTGCACTTATTAAACGCGAGCACCCTACGGGCGGTTTCTTTTACGAACATTTTGATTCATGTAGAATAAACCTCACTCACGTATATATAGTTTAGGAGCGGCCACGCAGCGCAGTGGCGGCAGTTATTAAACGCGAGCACCCTACGGGCGGTTTCTTTTACGAACATTTTGTTTCATGTAGAATAAACCTCACTCACGTATATATAGTTTAGGAGCGGCCACGCAGCGCAGTGGCGGCAGTTATTAAACGCGAGCACCCTACGGGCGGTTTCTTTTACGAACATTTTGTTTCATGTAGAATAAACCTCACTCACGTATATATAGTTTAGGAGCGGCCACGCAGCGCAGTGGCGGCAGTTATTAAACGCGAGCACCCTACGGGCGGTTTCTTTTACGAACATTTTGTTTCATGTAGAATAAACCTCACTCACGTATATATAGTTTAGGAGCGGCCACGCAGCGCAGTGGCGGCAGTTATTAAACGCGAGCACCCTACGGGCGGTTTCTTTTACGAACATTTTGTTTCATGTAGAATAAACCAAATTTACGTATTTAAAGTTCACGTGCGGCCACACAGCGCAGTTGTGGCAGTTATTAAACGCGAGCATCCTACGGGCGGTTTCTTTTACGAACATTTTGTTTTATGTAGAATAAACCTAATTTACGTATTTAAAGTTCAGGTGCGTTCACACAGCGCAGTGGCGGCACTTATTAAACGCGAGCACCCTACGGGCGGTTTCTTTTACGAACATTTTGTTTCATGTAGAATAAACCTAATTTACGTATTTAAAGTTCAGGTGCGGCCACACAGCGCAGTGGCGGCACTTATTAAACGCGAGTACCCTACGGGCGGTTTCTTTTACGAACATTTTGTTTCATGTAGAATAAACCTCACTCACGTATATATAGTTCAGGAGCGGCCACGCAGCGCAGTGGCGGCAGTTATTAAACGCGAGCACCCTACGGGCGGTTTCTTTTACGAACATTTTGTTTCATGTAGAATAAACCTAATTTACGTATTTAAAGTTCAGGTGCGGCCACACAGCGCAGTTGTGGCAGTTATTAATCGCGAGGACCCTACGGGCGGTTTCTTTTGCGAACATTTTGTTTCATGTCGAATAAACCAAATTTACGTATTTAAAGTTCAGGTGCGGCCACACAGCGCAGTGGCGGCACTTATTAAACGCGAGCACCCTACGGGCGGTTTCTTTTGCGAACATTTTGTTTCATGTCGAATAAACCAAATTTACGTATTTAAAGTTCAGGTGCGGCCACACAGCGCAGTTGTGGCACTTATTAAACGCGAGCACCCTACGGGCGGTTTCTTTTACGAACATTTTGTTTCATGTAGAATAAACCTCACTCACGTATATATAGTTTAGGAGCGGCCACGCAGCGCAGTGGCGGCAGTTATTAAACGCGAGCACCCTACGGGCGGTTTCTTTTACGAACATTTTGTTTCATGTAGAATAAACCTAATTTACGTATTTAAAGTTCAGGTGCGGCCACACAGCGCAGTTGTTGCACTTATTAAACGCGAGCACCCTACGGGCGGTTTCTTTTACGAACATTTTGATTCATGTAGAACAAACCTCACTCACGTATATATAGTTTAGGAGCGGCCACGCAGCGCAGTGGCGGCAGTTATTAAACGCGAGCACCCTACGGGCGGTTTCTTTTACGAACATTTTGTTTCATGTAGAATAAACCAAATTTACGTATTTAAAGTTCACGTGCGGCCACACAGCGCAGTTGTGGCAGTTATTAAACGCGAGCACCCTACGGGCGGTTTCTTTTACGAACATTTTGTTTTATGTAGAATAAACCTAATTTACGTATTTAAAGTTCAGGTGCGTTCACACAGCGCAGTGGCGGCACTTATTAAACGCGAGCACCCTACGGGCGGTTTCTTTTACGAACATTTTGTTTCATGTAGAATAAACCTAATTTACGTATTTAAAGTTCAGGTGCGGCCACACAGCGCAGTGGCGGCACTTATTAAACGCGAGCACCCTACGGGCGGTTTCTTTTACGAACATTTTGTTTCATGTAGAATAAACCTCACTCACGTATATATAGTTTAGGAGCGGCCACGCAGCGCAGTGGCGGCAGTTATTAAACGCGAGCACCCTACGGGCGGTTTCTTTTACGAACATTTTGTTTCATGTAGAATAAACCTAATTTACGTATTTAAAGTTCAGGTGCGGCCACACAGCGCAGTTGTGGCAGTTATTAATCGCGAGCACCCTACGGGCGGTTTCTTTTGCGAACATTTTGTTTCATGTCGAATAAACCAAATTTACGTATTTAAAGTTCAGGTGCGGCCACACAGCGCAGTTGTGGCAGTTATTAAACGCGAGCACCCTACGGGCGGTTTCTTTTACGAACATTTTGTTTCATGTCGAATAAACCAAATTTACGTATTTAAAGTTCAGGTGCGGCCACACAGCGCAGTTGTGGCAGTTATTAAACGCGAGCACCCTACAGGCGGTTTCTTTTACGAACATTTTGTTTCATGTAGAATAAACCTCACTCACGTATATATAGTTTAGGAGCGGCCACGCAGCGCAGTGGCGGCAGTTATTAAACGCGAGCACCCTACGGGCGGTTTCTTTTACGAACATTTTGTTTCATGTAGAATAAACCTCACTCACGTATATATAGTTTAGGAGCGGCCACGCAGCGCAGTGGCGGCAGTTATTAAACGCGAGCACCCTACGGGCGGTTTCTTTTACGAACATTTTGTTTCATGTAGAATAAACCTAATCTACGTATTTAAAGTTCAGGTGCGGCCACACAGCGCAGTTGTGGCAGTTATTAATCGCGAGCACCCTACGGGCGGTTTCTTTTGCGAACATTTTGTTTCATGTCGAATAAACCAAATTTACGTATTTAAAGTTCAGGTGCGGCCACACAGCGCAGTTGTGGCAGTTATTAAACGCGAGCACCCTACGGGCGGTTTCTTTTACGAACATTTTGTTTCATGTCGAATAAACCAAATTTACGTATTTAAAGTTCAGGTGCGGCCACACAGCGCAGTTGTGGCAGTTATTAAACGCGAGCACCCTACAGGCGGTTTCTTTTACGAACATTTTGTTTCATGTAGAATAAACCTCACTCACGTATATATAGTTTAGGAGCGGCCACGCAGCGCAGTGGCGGCAGTTATTAAACGCGAGCACCCTACGGGCGGTTTCTTTTACGAACATTTTGTTTCATGTAGAATAAACCTCACTCACGTATATATAGTTTAGGAGCGGCCACGCAGCGCAGTGGCGGCAGTTATTAAACGCGAGCACCCTACGGGCGGTTTCTTTTACGAACATTTTGTTTCATGTAGAATAAACCTAATTTACGTATTTAAAGTTCAGGTGCGGCCACACAGCGCAGTTGTTGCACTTATTAAACGCGAGCACCCTACGGGCGGTTTCTTTTACGAACATTTTGATTCATGTAGAATAAACCTCACTCACGTATATATAGTTTAGGAGCGGCCACGCAGCGCAGTGGCGGCAGTTATTAAACGCGAGCACCCTACGGGCGGTTTCTTTTACGAACATTTTGTTTCATGTAGAATAAACCTCACTCACGTATATATAGTTTAGGAGCGGCCACGCAGCGCAGTGGCGGCAGTTATTAAACGCGAGCACCCTACGGGCGGTTTCTTTTACGAACATTTTGTTTCATGTAGAATAAACCTCACTCACGTATATATAGTTTAGGAGCGGCCACGCAGCGCAGTGGCGGCAGTTATTAAACGCGAGCACCCTACGGGCGGTTTCTTTTACGAACATTTTGTTTCATGTAGAATAAACCAAATTTACGTATTTAAAGTTCACGTGCGGCCACACAGCGCAGTTGTGGCAGTTATTAAACGCGAGCACCCTACGGGCGGTTTCTTTTACGAACATTTTGTTTTATGTAGAATAAACCTAATTTACGTATTTAAAGTTCAGGTGCGTTCACACAGCGCAGTGGCGGCACTTATTAAACGCGAGCACCCTACGGGCGGTTTCTTTTACGAACATTTTGTTTCATGTAGAATAAACCTAATTTACGTATTTAAAGTTCAGGTGCGGCCACACAGCGCAGTGGCGGCACTTATTAAACGCGAGCACCCTACGGGCGGTTTCTTTTACGAACATTTTGTTTCATGTAGAATAAACCTCACTCACGTATATATAGTTTAGGAGCGGCCACGCAGCGCAGTGGCGGCAGTTATTAAACGCGAGCACCCTACGGGCGGTTTCTTTTACGAACATTTTGTTTCATGTAGAATAAACCAAATTTACGTATTTAAAGTTCAGGTGCGGCCACACAGCGCAGTTGTGGCAGTTATTAATCGCGAGCACCCTACGGGCGGTTTCTTTTGCGAACATTTTGTTTCATGTCGAATAAACCAAATTTACGTATTTAAAGTTCAGGTGCGGCCACACAGCGCAGTGGCGGCACTTATTAAACGCGAGCACCCTACGGGCGGTTTCTTTTACGAACATTTTGTTTCATGTAGAATAAACCTAATTTACGTATTTAAAGTTCAGGTGCGGCCACACAGCGCAGTGGCGGCACTTATTAAACGCGAGTACCCTACGGGCGGTTTCTTTTACGAACATTTTGTTTCATGTAGAATAAACCTCACTCACGTATATATAGTTTAGGAGCGGCCACGCAGCGCAGTGGCGGCAGTTATTAAACGCGAGCACCCTACGGGCGGTTTCTTTTACGAACATTTTGTTTCATGTAGAATAACCTAATTTACGTATTTAAAGTTCAGGTGCGGCCACACAGCGCAGTTGTGGCAGTTATTAATCGCGAGGACCCTACGGGCGGTTTCTTTTGCGAACATTTTGTTTCATGTCGAATAAACCAAATTTACGTATTTAAAGTTCAGGTGCGGCCACACAGCGCAGTGGCGGCACTTATTAAACGCGAGCACCCTACGGGCGGTTTCTTTTGCGAACATTTTGTTTCATGTCGAATAAACCAAATTTACGTATTTAAAGTTCAGGTGCGGCCACACAGCGCAGTTGTGGCACTTATTAAACGCGAGCACCCTACGGGCGGTTTCTTTTACGAACATTTTGTTTCATGTAGAATAAACCTCACTCACGTATATATAGTTTAGGAGCGGCCACGCAGCGCAGTGGCGGCAGTTATTAAACGCGAGCACCCTACGGGCGGTTTCTTTTACGAACATTTTGTTTCATGTAGAATAAACCTAATTTACGTATTTAAAGTTCAGGTGCGGCCACACAGCGCAGTTGTTGCACTTATTAAACGCGAGCACCCTACGGGCGGTTTCTTTTACGAACATTTTGATTCATGTAGAATAAACCTCACTCACGTATATATAGTTTAGGAGCGGCCACGCAGCGCAGTGGCGGCAGTTATTAAACGCGAGCACCCTACGGGCGGTTTCTTTTACGAACATTTTGTTTCATGTAGAATAAACCTCACTCACGTATATATAGTTTAGGAGCGGCCACGCAGCGCAGTGGCGGCAGTTATTAAACGCGAGCACCCTACGGGCGGTTTCTTTTACGAACATTTTGTTTCATGTAGAATAAACCTCACTCACGTATATATAGTTTAGGAGCGGCCACGCAGCGCAGTGGCGGCAGTTATTAAACGCGAGCACCCTACGGGCGGTTTCTTTTACGAACATTTTGTTTCATGTAGAATAAACCTCACTCACGTATATATAGTTTAGGAGCGGCCACGCAGCGCAGTGGCGGCAGTTATTAAACGCGAGCACCCTACGGGCGGTTTCTTTTACGAACATTTTGTTTCATGTAGAATAAACCAAATTTACGTATTTAAAGTTCACGTGCGGCCACACAGCGCAGTTGTGGCAGTTATTAAACGCGAGCACCCTACGGGCGGTTTCTTTTACGAACATTTTGTTTTATGTAGAATAAACCTAATTTACGTATTTAAAGTTCAGGTGCGTTCACACAGCGCAGTGGCGGCACTTATTAAACGCGAGCACCCTACGGGCGGTTTCTTTTACGAACATTTTGTTTCATGTAGAATAAACCTAATTTACGTATTTAAAGTTCAGGTGCGGCCACACAGCGCAGTGGCGGCACTTATTAAACGCGAGTACCCTACGGGCGGTTTCTTTTACGAACATTTTGTTTCATGTAGAATAAACCTCACTCACGTATATATAGTTTAGGAGCGGCCACGCAGCGCAGTGGCGGCAGTTATTAAACGCGAGCACCCTACGGGCGGTTTCTTTTACGAACATTTTGTTTCATGTAGAATAAACCTAATTTACGTATTTAAAGTTCAGGTGCGGCCACACAGCGCAGTTGTGGCAGTTATTAATCGCGAGGACCCTACGGGCGGTTTCTTTTGCGAACATTTTGTTTCATGTCGAATAAACCAAATTTACGTATTTAAAGTTCAGGTGCGGCCACACAGCGCAGTGGCGGCACTTATTAAACGCGAGCACCCTACGGGCGGTTTCTTTTGCGAACATTTTGTTTCATGTCGAATAAACCAAATTTACGTATTTAAAGTTCAGGTGCGGCCACACAGCGCAGTTGTGGCACTTATTAAACGCGAGCACCCTACGGGCGGTTTCTTTTACGAACATTTTGTTTCATGTAGAATAAACCTCACTCACGTATATATAGTTTAGGAGCGGCCACGCAGCGCAGTGGCGGCAGTTATAAAACGCGAGCACCCTACGGGCGGTTTCTTTTACGAACATTTTGTTTCATGTAGAATAAACCTAATTTACGTATTTAAAGTTCAGGTGCGGCCACACAGCGCAGTTGTTGCACTTATTAAACGCGAGCACCCTACGGGCGGTTTCTTTTACGAACATTTTGATTCATGTAGAATAAACCTCACTCACGTATATATAGTTTAGGAGCGGCCACGCAGCGCAGTGGCGGCAGTTATTAAACGCGAGCACCCTACGGGCGGTTTCTTTTACGAACATTTTGTTTCATGTAGAATAAACCTCACTCACGTATATATAGTTTAGGAGCGGCCACGCAGCGCAGTGGCGGCAGTTATTAAACGCGAGCACCCTACGGGCGGTTTCTTTTACGAACATTTTGTTTCATGTAGAATAAACCTCACTCACGTATATATAGTTTAGGAGCGGCCACGCAGCGCAGTGGCGGCAGTTATTAAACGCGAGCACCCTACGGGCGGTTTCTTTTACGAACATTTTGTTTCATGTAGAATAAACCAAATTTACGTATTTAAAGTTCACGTGCGGCCACACAGCGCAGTTGTGGCAGTTATTAAACGCGAGCACCCTACGGGCGGTTTCTTTTACGAACATTTTGTTTTATGTAGAATAAACCTAATTTACGTATTTAAAGTTCAGGTGCGTTCACACAGCGCAGTGGCGGCACTTATTAAACGCGAGCACCCTACGGGCGGTTTCTTTTACGAACATTTTGTTTCATGTAGAATAAACCTAATTTACGTATTTAAAGTTCAGGTGCGGCCACACAGCGCAGTGGCGGCACTTATTAAACGCGAGCACCCTACGGGCGGTTTCTTTTACGAACATTTTGTTTCATGTAGAATAAACCTCACTCACGTATATATAGTTTAGGAGCGGCCACGCAGCGCAGTGGCGGCAGTTATTAAACGCGAGCACCCTACGGGCGGTTTCTTTTACGAACATTTTGTTTCATGTAGAATAAACCAAATTTACGTATTTAAAGTTCAGGTGCGGCCACACAGCGCAGTTGTGGCAGTTATTAATCGCGAGCACCCTACGGGCGGTTTCTTTTGCGAACATTTTGTTTCATGTCGAATAAACCAAATTTACGTATTTAAAGTTCAGGTGCGGCCACACAGCGCAGTTGTGGCAGTTATTAAACGCGAGCACCCTACGGGCGGTTTCTTTTACGAACATTTTGTTTCATGTCGAATAAACCAAATTTACGTATTTAAAGTTCAGGTGCGGCCACACAGCGCAGTTGTGGCAGTTATTAAACGCGAGCACCCTACAGGCGGTTTCTTTTACGAACATTTTGTTTCATGTAGAATAAACCTCACTCACGTATATATAGTTTAGGAGCGGCCACGCAGCGCAGTGGCGGCAGTTATTAAACGCGAGCACCCTACGGGCGGTTTCTTTTACGAACATTTTGTTTCATGTAGAATAAACCTCACTCACGTATATATAGTTTAGGAGCGGCCACGCAGCGCAGTGGCGGCAGTTATTAAACGCGAGCACCCTACGGGCAGTTTCTTTTACGAACATTTTGTTTCATGTAGAATAAACCTAATTTACGTATTTAAAGTTCAGGTGAGGCCACACAGCGCAGTGGCGGCACTTATTAAACGCGAGCACCCTACGGGCGGTTTCTTTTACGAACATTTTGTTTCATGTAGAATAAACCTAATTTACGTATTTAAAGTTCAGGTGCGGCCACGCAGCGCAGTGGCGGCAGTTATTAAACGCGAGCACCCTACGGGCGGTTTCTTTTACGAACATTTTGTTTCATGTAGAATAAACCAAATTTACGTATTTAAAGTTCAGGTGCGGCCACACAGCGCAGTTGTGGCAGTTATTAAACGCGAGCACCCTACGGGCGGTTTCTTTTACGAACATTTTGTTTCATGTCGAATAAACCAAATTTACGTATTTAAAGTTCAGGTGCGGCCACACAGCGCAGTTGTGGCAGTTATTAAACGCGAGCACCCTACGGGCGGTTTCTTTTCAAAAACATTTTGTTTCATGTCGAATAAACCAAATTTACGTATTTAAAGTTCAGGTGCGGCCACACAGCGCAGTTGTGGCAGTTATTAAACGCGAGCACCCTACGGGCGGTTTCTTTTACGAACATTTTGTTTCATGTAGAATAAACCTCACTCACGTATATATAGTTTAGGAGCGGCCACGCAGCGCAGTGGCGGCAGTTATTAAACGCGAGCACCCTACGGGCGGTTTCTTTTACGAACATTTTGTTTCATGTAGAATAAACCTCACTCACGTATATATAGTTTAGGAGCGGCCACGCAGCGCAGTGGCGGCAGTTATTAAACGCGAGCACCCTACGGGCGGTTTCTTTTACGAACATTTTGTTTCATGTAGAATAAACCAAATTTACGTATTTAAAGTTCAGGTGCGGCCACACAGCGCAGTTGTGGCAGTTATTAAACGCGAGCACCCTACGGGCGGTTTCTTTTACGAACATTTTGTTTCATGTAGAATAAACCTAATTTACGTATTTAAAGTTCAGGTGCGGCCACACAGCGCAGTGGCGGCACTTATTAAACGCGAGCACCCTACGGGCGGTTTATTTTACGAACATTTTGTTTCATGTAGAATAAACCTAATTTACGTATTTAAAGTTCAGGTGCGGCCACACAGCGCAGTGGCGGCACTTATTAAACGCGAGTACCCTACGGGCGGTTTCTTTTACGAACATTTTGTTTCATGTAGAATAAACCTCACTCACGTATATATAGTTTAGGAGCGGCCACGCAGCGCAGTGGCGGCAGTTATTAAACGCGAGCACCCTACGGGCGGTTTCTTTTACGAACATTTTGTTTCATGTAGAATAAACCTAATTTACGTATTTAAAGTTCAGGTGCGGCCACACAGCGCAGTTGTGGCAGTTATTAATCGCGAGGACCCTACGGGCGGTTTCTTTTGCGAACATTTTGTTTCATGTCGAATAAACCAAATTTACGTATTTAAAGTTCAGGTGCGGCCACACAGCGCAGTGGCGGCACTTATTAAACGCGAGCACCCTACGGGCGGTTTCTTTTGCGAACATTTTGTTTCATGTCGAATAAACCAAATTTACGTATTTAAAGTTCAGGTGCGGCCACACAGCGCAGTTGTGGCACTTATTAAACGCGAGCACCCTACGGGCGGTTTCTTTTACGAACATTTTGTTTCATGTAGAATAAACCTCACTCACGTATATATAGTTTAGGAGCGGCCACGCAGCGCAGTGGCGGCAGTTATTAAACGCGAGCACCCTACGGGCGGTTTCTTTTACGAACATTTTGTTTCATGTAGAATAAACCTCACTCACGTATATATAGTTTAGGAGCGGCCACGCAGCGCAGTGGCGGCAGTTATTAAACGCGAGCACCCTACGGGCGGTTTCTTTTACGAACATTTTGTTTCATGTAGAATAAACCTCACTCACGTATATATAGTTTAGGAGCGGCCACGCAGCGCAGTGGCGGCAGTTATTAAACGCGAGCACCCTACGGGCAGTTTCTTTTACGAACATTTTGTTTCATGTAGAATAAACCTAATTTACGTATTTAAAGTTCAGGTGAGGCCACACAGCGCAGTGGCGGCACTTATTAAACGCGAGCACCCTACGGGCGGTTTCTTTTACGAACATTTTGTTTCATGTAGAATAAACCTAATTTACGTATTTAAAGTTCAGGTGCGGCCACGCAGCGCAGTGGCGGCAGTTATTAAACGCGAGCACCCTACGGGCGGTTTCTTTTACGAACATTTTGTTTCATGTAGAATAAACCAAATTTACGTATTTAAAGTTCAGGTGCGGCCACACAGCGCAGTTGTGGCAGTTATTAAACGCGAGCACCCTACGGGCGGTTTCTTTTACGAACATTTTGTTTCATGTCGAATAAACCAAATTTACGTATTTAAAGTTCAGGTGCGGCCACACAGCGCAGTTGTGGCAGTTATTAAACGCGAGCACCCTACGGGCGGTTTCTTTTCAAAAACATTTTGTTTCATGTCGAATAAACCAAATTTACGTATTTAAAGTTCAGGTGCGGCCACACAGCGCAGTTGTGGCAGTTATTAAACGCGAGCACCCTACGGGCGGTTTCTTTTACGAACATTTTGTTTCATGTAGAATAAACCTCACTCACGTATATATAGTTTAGGAGCGGCCACGCAGCGCAGTGGCGGCAGTTATTAAACGCGAGCACCCTACGGGCGGTTTCTTTTACGAACATTTTGTTTCATGTAGAATAAACCTCACTCACGTATATATAGTTTAGGAGCGGCCACGCAGCGCAGTGGCGGCAGTTATTAAACGCGAGCACCCTACGGGCGGTTTCTTTTACGAACATTTTGTTTCATGTAGAATAAACCAAATTTACGTATTTAAAGTTCAGGTGCGGCCACACAGCGCAGTTGTGGCAGTTATTAAACGCGAGCACCCTACGGGCGGTTTCTTTTACGAACATTTTGTTTCATGTAGAATAAACCTAATTTACGTATTTAAAGTTCAGGTGCGGCCACACAGCGCAGTTGTTGCACTTATTAAACGCGAGCACCCTACGGGCGGTTTCTTTTACGAACATTTTGATTCATGTAGAATAAACCTCACTCACGTATATATAGTTTAGGAGCGGCCACGCAGCGCAGTGGCGGCAGTTATTAAACGCGAGCACCCTACGGGCGGTTTCTTTTACGAACATTTTGTTTCATGTAGAATAAACCTCACTCACGTATATATAGTTTAGGAGCGGCCACGCAGCGCAGTGGCGGCAGTTATTAAACGCGAGCACCCTACGGGCGGTTTCTTTTACGAACATTTTGTTTCATGTAGAATAAACCTCACTCACGTATATATAGTTTAGGAGCGGCCACGCAGCGCAGTGGCGGCAGTTATTAAACGCGAGCACCCTACGGGCGGTTTCTTTTACGAACATTTTGTTTCATGTAGAATAAACCAAATTTACGTATTTAAAGTTCACGTGCGGCCACACAGCGCAGTTGTGGCAGTTATTAAACGCGAGCACCCTACGGGCGGTTTCTTTTACGAACATTTTGTTTCATGTAGAATAAACCTAATTTACGTATTTAAAGTTCAGGTGCGGCCACACAGCGCAGTGGCGGCACTTATTACACGCGAGCACCCTACGGGCGGTTTCTTTTACGAACATTTTGTTTCATGTAGAATAAACCTCACTCACGTATATATAGTTTAGGAGCGGCCACGCAGCGCAGTGGCGGCAGTTATTAAACGCGAGCACCCTACGGGCGGTTTCTTTTACGAACATTTTGTTTCATGTAGAATAAACCAAATTTACGTATTTAAAGTTCAGGTGCGGCCACACAGCGCAGTTGTGGCAGTTATTAATCGCGAGCACCCTACGGGCGGTTTCTTTTGCGAACATTTTGTTTCATGTCGAATAAACCAAATTTACGTATTTAAAGTTCAGGTGCGGCCACACAGCGCAGTGGCGGCACTTATTAAACGCGAGCACCCTACGGGCGGTTTCTTTTACGAACATTTTGTTTCATGTAGAATAAACCTAATTTACGTATTTAAAGTTCAGGTGCGGCCACACAGCGCAGTGGCGGCACTTATTAAACGCGAGTACCCTACGGGCGGTTTCTTTTACGAACATTTTGTTTCATGTAGAATAAACCTCACTCACGTATATATAGTTTAGGAGCGGCCACGCAGCGCAGTGGCGGCAGTTATTAAACGCGAGCACCCTACGGGCGGTTTCTTTTACGAACATTTTGTTTCATGTAGAATAAACCTAATTTACGTATTTAAAGTTCAGGTGCGGCCACACAGCGCAGTTGTGGCAGTTATTAATCGCGAGGACCCTACGGGCGGTTTCTTTTGCGAACATTTTGTTTCATGTCGAATAAACCAAATTTACGTATTTAAAGTTCAGGTGCGGCCACACAGCGCAGTGGCGGCACTTATTAAACGCGAGCACCCTACGGGCGGTTTCTTTTGCGAACATTTTGTTTCATGTCGAATAAACCAAATTTACGTATTTAAAGTTCACGTGCGGCCACACAGCGCAGTTGTGGCAGTTATTAAACGCGAGCACCCTACGGGCGGTTTCTTTTACGAACATTTTGTTTCATGTAGAATAAACCAAATTTACGTATTTAAAGTTCACGTGCGGCCACACAGCGCAGTTGTGGCAGTTATTAAACGCGAGCACCCTACGGGCGGTTTCTTTTACGAACATTTTGTTTCATGTAGAATAAACCTAATTTACGTATTTAAAGTTCAGGTGCGGCCACACAGCGCAGTGGCGGCACTTATTAAACGCGAGCACCCTACGGGCGGTTTCTTTTACGAACATTTTGTTTCATGTAGAATAAACCTCACTCACGTATATATAGTTTAGGAGCGGCCACGCAGCGCAGTGGCGGCAGTTATTAAACGCGAGCACCCTACGGGCGGTTTCTTTTACGAACATTTTGTTTCATGTAGAATAAACCTAATTTACGTATTTAAAGTTCAGGTGCGGCCACACAGCGCAGTTGTGGCAGTTATTAATCGCGAGCACCCTACGGGCGGTTTCTTTTGCGAACATTTTGTTTCATGTCGAATAAACCAAATTTACGTATTTAAAGTTCAGGTGCGGCCACACAGCGCAGTTGTGGCAGTTATTAAACGCGAGCACCCTACGGGCGGTTTCTTTTACGAACATTTTGTTTCATGTCGAATAAACCAAATTTACGTATTTAAAGTTCAGGTGCGGCCACACAGCGCAGTTGTGGCAGTTATTAAACGCGAGCACCCTACAGGCGGTTTCTTTTACGAACATTTTGTTTCATGTAGAATAAACCTCACTCACGTATATATAGTTTAGGAGCGGCCACGCAGCGCAGTGGCGGCAGTTATTAAACGCGAGCACCCTACGGGCGGTTTCTTTTACGAACATTTTGTTTCATGTAGAATAAACCTCACTCACGTATATATAGTTTAGGAGCGGCCACGCAGCGCAGTGGCGGCAGTTATTAAACGCGAGCACCCTACGGGCGGTTTCTTTTACGAACATTTTGTTTCATGTAGAATAAACCTAATTTACGTATTTAAAGTTCAGGTGCGGCCACACAGCGCAGTTGTTGCACTTATTAAACGCGAGCACCCTACGGGCGGTTTCTTTTACGAACATTTTGATTCATGTAGAATAAACCTCACTCACGTATATATAGTTTAGGAGCGGCCACGCAGCGCAGTGGCGGCAGTTATTAAACGCGAGCACCCTACGGGCGGTTTCTTTTACGAACATTTTGTTTCATGTAGAATAAACCTCACTCACGTATATATAGTTTAGGAGCGGCCACGCAGCGCAGTGGCGGCAGTTATTAAACGCGAGCACCCTACGGGCGGTTTCTTTTACGAACATTTTGTTTCATGTAGAATAAACCTCACTCACGTATATATAGTTTAGGAGCGGCCACGCAGCGCAGTGGCGGCAGTTATTAAACGCGAGCACCCTACGGGCGGTTTCTTTTACGAACATTTTGTTTCATGTAGAATAAACCAAATTTACGTATTTAAAGTTCACGTGCGGCCACACAGCGCAGTTGTGGCAGTTATTAAACGCGAGCACCCTACGGGCGGTTTCTTTTACGAACATTTTGTTTTATGTAGAATAAACCTAATTTACGTATTTAAAGTTCAGGTGCGTTCACACAGCGCAGTGGCGGCACTTATTAAACGCGAGCACCCTACGGGCGGTTTCTTTTACGAACATTTTGTTTCATGTAGAATAAACCTAATTTACGTATTTAAAGTTCAGGTGCGGCCACACAGCGCAGTGGCGGCACTTATTAAACGCGAGCACCCTACGGGCGGTTTCTTTTACGAACATTTTGTTTCATGTAGAATAAACCTCACTCACGTATATATAGTTTAGGAGCGGCCACGCAGCGCAGTGGCGGCAGTTATTAAACGCGAGCACCCTACGGGCGGTTTCTTTTACGAACATTTTGTTTCATGTAGAATAAACCAAATTTACGTATTTAAAGTTCAGGTGCGGCCACACAGCGCAGTTGTGGCAGTTATTAATCGCGAGCACCCTACGGGCGGTTTCTTTTGCGAACATTTTGTTTCATGTCGAATAAACCAAATTTACGTATTTAAAGTTCAGGTGCGGCCACACAGCGCAGTGGCGGCACTTATTAAACGCGAGCACCCTACGGGCGGTTTCTTTTACGAACATTTTGTTTCATGTAGAATAAACCTAATTTACGTATTTAAAGTTCAGGTGCGGCCACACAGCGCAGTGGCGGCACTTATTAAACGCGAGTACCCTACGGGCGGTTTCTTTTACGAACATTTTGTTTCATGTAGAATAAACCTCACTCACGTATATATAGTTTAGGAGCGGCCACGCAGCGCAGTGGCGGCAGTTATTAAACGCGAGCACCCTACGGGCGGTTTCTTTTACGAACATTTTGTTTCATGTAGAATAACCTAATTTACGTATTTAAAGTTCAGGTGCGGCCACACAGCGCAGTTGTGGCAGTTATTAATCGCGAGGACCCTACGGGCGGTTTCTTTTGCGAACATTTTGTTTCATGTCGAATAAACCAAATTTACGTATTTAAAGTTCAGGTGCGGCCACACAGCGCAGTGGCGGCACTTATTAAACGCGAGCACCCTACGGGCGGTTTCTTTTGCGAACATTTTGTTTCATGTCGAATAAACCAAATTTACGTATTTAAAGTTCAGGTGCGGCCACACAGCGCAGTTGTGGCACTTATTAAACGCGAGCACCCTACGGGCGGTTTCTTTTACGAACATTTTGTTTCATGTAGAATAAACCTCACTCACGTATATATAGTTTAGGAGCGGCCACGCAGCGCAGTGGCGGCAGTTATTAAACGCGAGCACCCTACGGGCGGTTTCTTTTACGAACATTTTGTTTCATGTAGAATAAACCTAATTTACGTATTTAAAGTTCAGGTGCGGCCACACAGCGCAGTTGTGGCAGTTATTAATCGCGAGCACCCTACGGGCGGTTTCTTTTGCGAACATTTTGTTTCATGTCGAATAAACCAAATTTACGTATTTAAAGTTCAGGTGCGGCCACACAGCGCAGTTGTGGCAGTTATTAAACGCGAGCACCCTACGGGCGGTTTCTTTTACGAACATTTTGTTTCATGTCGAATAAACCAAATTTACGTATTTAAAGTTCAGGTGCGGCCACACAGCGCAGTTGTGGCAGTTATTAAACGCGAGCACCCTACAGGCGGTTTCTTTTACGAACATTTTGTTTCATGTAGAATAAACCTCACTCACGTATATATAGTTTAGGAGCGGCCACGCAGCGCAGTGGCGGCAGTTATTAAACGCGAGCACCCTACGGGCGGTTTCTTTTACGAACATTTTGTTTCATGTAGAATAAACCTCACTCACGTATATATAGTTTAGGAGCGGCCACGCAGCGCAGTGGCGGCAGTTATTAAACGCGAGCACCCTACGGGCGGTTTCTTTTACGAACATTTTGTTTCATGTAGAATAAACCTAATCTACGTATTTAAAGTTCAGGTGCGGCCACACAGCGCAGTTGTGGCAGTTATTAATCGCGAGCACCCTACGGGCGGTTTCTTTTGCGAACATTTTGTTTCATGTCGAATAAACCAAATTTACGTATTTAAAGTTCAGGTGCGGCCACACAGCGCAGTTGTGGCAGTTATTAAACGCGAGCACCCTACGGGCGGTTTCTTTTACGAACATTTTGTTTCATGTCGAATAAACCAAATTTACGTATTTAAAGTTCAGGTGCGGCCACACAGCGCAGTTGTGGCAGTTATTAAACGCGAGCACCCTACAGGCGGTTTCTTTTACGAACATTTTGTTTCATGTAGAATAAACCTCACTCACGTATATATAGTTTAGGAGCGGCCACGCAGCGCAGTGGCGGCAGTTATTAAACGCGAGCACCCTACGGGCGGTTTCTTTTACGAACATTTTGTTTCATGTAGAATAAACCTCACTCACGTATATATAGTTTAGGAGCGGCCACGCAGCGCAGTGGCGGCAGTTATTAAACGCGAGCACCCTACGGGCGGTTTCTTTTACGAACATTTTGTTTCATGTAGAATAAACCTAATTTACGTATTTAAAGTTCAGGTGCGGCCACACAGCGCAGTTGTTGCACTTATTAAACGCGAGCACCCTACGGGCGGTTTCTTTTACGAACATTTTGATTCATGTAGAATAAACCTCACTCACGTATATATAGTTTAGGAGCGGCCACGCAGCGCAGTGGCGGCAGTTATTAAACGCGAGCACCCTACGGGCGGTTTCTTTTACGAACATTTTGTTTCATGTAGAATAAACCTCACTCACGTATATATAGTTTAGGAGCGGCCACGCAGCGCAGTGGCGGCAGTTATTAAACGCGAGCACCCTACGGGCGGTTTCTTTTACGAACATTTTGTTTCATGTAGAATAAACCTCACTCACGTATATATAGTTTAGGAGCGGCCACGCAGCGCAGTGGCGGCAGTTATTAAACGCGAGCACCCTACGGGCGGTTTCTTTTACGAACATTTTGTTTCATGTAGAATAAACCTCACTCACGTATATATAGTTTAGGAGCGGCCACGCAGCGCAGTGGCGGCAGTTATTAAACGCGAGCACCCTACGGGCGGTTTCTTTTACGAACATTTTGTTTCATGTAGAATAAACCTCACTCACGTATATATAGTTTAGGAGCGGCCACGCAGCGCAGTGGCGGCAGTTATTAAACGCGAGCACCCTACGGGCGGTTTCTTTTACGAACATTTTGTTTCATGTAGAATAAACCTCACTCACGTATATATAGTTTAGGAGCGGCCACGCAGCGCAGTGGCGGCAGTTATTAAACGCGAGCACCCTACGGGCGGTTTCTTTTACGAACATTTTGTTTCATGTAGAATAAACCTCACTCACGTATATATAGTTTAGGAGCGGCCACGCAGCGCAGTGGCGGCAGTTATTAAACGCGAGCACCCTACGGGCGGTTTCTTTTACGAACATTTTGTTTCATGTAGAATAAACCTCACTCACGTATATATAGTTTAAGGAGCGGCCACGCAGCGCAGTGGCGGCAGTTATTAAACGCGAGCACCCTACGGGCGGTTTCTTTTACGAACATTTTGTTTCATGTAGAATAAACCTAATTTACGTATTTAAAGTTCAGGTGCGGCCACACAGCGCAGTTGTGGCAGTTATTAAACGCGAGCACCCTACGGGCGGTTTCTTTTACGAACATTTTGTTTCATGTAGAATAAACCTCACTCACGTATATATAGTTTAGGAGCGGCCACGCAGCGCAGTGGCGGCAGTTATTAAACGCGAGCACCCTACGGGCGGTTTCTTTTACGAACATTTTGTTTCATGTAGAATAAACCTCACTCACGTATATATAGTTTAGGAGCGGCCACGCAGCGCAGTGGCGGCAGTTATTAAACGCGAGCACCCTACGGGCGGTTTCTTTTACGAACATTTTGTTTCATGTAGAATAAACCTCACTCACGTATATATAGTTTAGGAGCGGCCACGCAGCGCAGTGGCGGCAGTTATTAAACGCGAGCACCCTACGGGCAGTTTCTTTTGCGAACATTTTGTTTCATGTAGAATAAACCTAATTTACGTATTTAAAGTTCAGGTGCGGCCACACAGCGCAGTGGCGGCACTTATTAAACGCGAGCACCCTACGGGCGGTTTCTTTTACGAACATTTTGTTTCATGTAGAATAAACCTCACTCACGTATATATAGTTTAGGAGCGGCCACGCAGCGCAGTGGCGGCAGTTATTAAACGCGAGCACCCTACGGGCGGTTTCTTTTACGAACATTTTGTTTCATGTAGAATAAACCTCACTCACGTATATATAGTTTAGGAGCGGCCACGCAGCGCAGTGGCGGCAGTTATTAAACGCGAGCACCCTACGGGCGGTTTCTTTTACGAACATTTTGTTTCATGTAGAATAAACCTCACTCACGTATATATAGTTTAGGAGCGGCCACGCAGCGCAGTGGCGGCAGTTATTAAACGCGAGCACCCTACGGGCAGTTTCTTTTGCGAACATTTTGTTTCATGTAGAATAAACCTAATTTACGTATTTAAAGTTCAGGTGCGGCCACACAGCGCAGTGGCGGCACTTATTAAACGCGAGCACCCTACGGGCGGTTTCTTTTACGAACATTTTGTTTCATGTAGAATAAACCTCACTCACGTATATATAGTTTAGGAGCGGCCACGCAGCGCAGTGGCGGCAGTTATTAAACGCGAGCACCCTACGGGCGGTTTCTTTTACGAACATTTTGTTTCATGTAGAATAAACCTCACTCACGTATATATAGTTTAGGAGCGGCCACGCAGCGCAGTGGCGGCAGTTATTAAACGCAAGCACCCTACGGGCGGTTTCTTTTACGAACATTTTGTTTCATGTAGAATAAACCTCACTCACGTATATATAGTTTAGGAGCGGCCACGCAGCGCAGTGGCGGCAGTTATTAAACGCGAGCACCCTACGGGCAGTTTCTTTTGCGAACATTTTGTTTCATGTAGAATAAACCTAATTTACGTATTTAAAGTTCAGGTGCGGCCACACAGCGCAGTGGCGGCACTTATTAAACGCGAGCACCCTACGGGCGGTTTCTTTTACGAACATTTTGTTTCATGTAGAATAAACCTCACTCACGTATATATAGTTTAGGAGCGGCCACGCAGCGCAGTGGCGGCAGTTATTAAACGCGAGCACCCTACGGGCGGTTTCTTTTACGAACATTTTGTTTCATGTAGAATAAACCTCACTCACGTATATATAGTTTAGGAGCGGCCACGCAGCGCAGTGGCGGCAGTTATTAAACGCGAGCACCCTACGGGCAGTTTCTTTTGCGAACATTTTGTTTCATGTAGAATAAACCTAATTTACGTATTTAAAGTTCAGGTGCGGCCACACAGCGCAGTGGCGGCACTTATTAAACGCGAGCACCCTACGGGCGGTTTCTTTTACGAACATTTTGTTTCATGTAGAATAAACCTCACTCACGTATATATAGTTTAGGAGCGGCCACGCAGCGCAGTGGCGGCAGTTATTAAACGCGAGCACCCTACGGGCGGTTTCTTTTACGAACATTTTGTTTCATGTAGAATAAACCTCACTCACGTATATATAGTTTAGGAGCGGCCACGCAGCGCAGTGGCGGCAGTTATTAAACGCGAGCACCCTACGGGCGGTTTCTTTTACGAACATTTTGTTTCATGTAGAATAAACCTCACTCACGTATATATAGTTTAGGAGCGGCCACGCAGCGCAGTGGCGGCAGTTATTAAACGCGAGCACCCTACGGGCGGTTTCTTTTACGAACATTTTGTTTCATGTAGAATAAACCTCACTCACGTATATATAGTTTAAGGAGCGGCCACGCAGCGCAGTGGCGGCAGTTATTAAACGCGAGCACCCTACGGGCGGTTTCTTTTACGAACATTTTGTTTCATGTAGAATAAACCTAATTTACGTATTTAAAGTTCAGGTGCGGCCACACAGCGCAGTTGTGGCAGTTATTAAACGCGAGCACCCTACGGGCGGTTTCTTTTACGAACATTTTGTTTCATGTAGAATAAACCTCACTCACGTATATATAGTTTAGGAGCGGCCACGCAGCGCAGTGGCGGCAGTTATTAAACGCGAGCACCCTACGGGCGGTTTCTTTTACGAACATTTTGTTTCATGTAGAATAAACCTCACTCACGTATATATAGTTTAGGAGCGGCCACGCAGCGCAGTGGCGGCAGTTATTAAACGCGAGCACCCTACGGGCGGTTTCTTTTACGAACATTTTGTTTCATGTAGAATAAACCTCACTCACGTATATATAGTTTAGGAGCGGCCACGCAGCGCAGTGGCGGCAGTTATTAAACGCGAGCACCCTACGGGCGGTTTCTTTTACGAACATTTTGTTTCATGTAGAATAAACCTCACTCACGTATATATAGTTTAGGAGCGGCCACGCAGCGCAGTGGCGGCAGTTATTAAACGCGAGCACCCTACGGGCGGTTTCTTTTACGAACATTTTGTTTCATGTAGAATAAACCTCACTCACGTATATATAGTTTAGGAGCGGCCACGCAGCGCAGTGGCGGCAGTTATTAAACGCGAGCACCCTACGGGCAGTTTCTTTTGCGAACATTTTGTTTCATGTAGAATAAACCTAATTTACGTATTTAAAGTTCAGGTGCGGCCACACAGCGCAGTGGCGGCACTTATTAAACGCGAGCACCCTACGGGCGGTTTCTTTTACGAACATTTTGTTTCATGTAGAATAAACCTCACTCACGTATATATAGTTTAGGAGCGGCCACGCAGCGCAGTGGCGGCAGTTATTAAACGCGAGCACCCTACGGGCGGTTTCTTTTACGAACATTTTGTTTCATGTAGAATAAACCTCACTCACGTATATATAGTTTAGGAGCGGCCACGCAGCGCAGTGGCGGCAGTTATTAAACGCGAGCACCCTACGGGCGGTTTCTTTTACGAACATTTTGTTTCATGTAGAATAAACCTCACTCACGTATATATATTTTAGGAGCGGCCACGCAGCGCAGTGGCGGCAGTTATTAAACGCGAGCACCCTACGGGCAGTTTCTTTTGCGAACATTTTGTTTCATGTAGAATAAACCTAATTTACGTATTTAAAGTTCAGGTGCGGCCACACAGCGCAGTGGCGGCACTTATTAAACGCGAGCACCCTACGGGCGGTTTCTTTTACGAACATTTTGTTTCATGTAGAATAAACCTCACTCACGTATATATAGTTTAGGAGCGGCCACGCAGCGCAGTGGCGGCAGTTATTAAACGCGAGCACCCTACGGGCGGTTTCTTTTACGAACATTTTGTTTCATGTAGAATAAACCTCACTCACGTATATATAGTTTAGGAGCGGCCACGCAGCGCAGTGGCGGCAGTTATTAAACGCGAGCACCCTACGGGCAGTTTCTTTTGCGAACATTTTGTTTCATGTAGAATAAACCTAATTTACGTATTTAAAGTTCAGGTGCGGCCACACAGCGCAGTGGCGGCACTTATTAAACGCGAGCACCCTACGGGCGGTTTCTTTTACGAACATTTTGTTTCATGTAGAATAAACCTCACTCACGTATATATAGTTTAGGAGCGGCCACGCAGCGCAGTGGCGGCAGTTATTAAACGCGAGCACCCTACGGGCGGTTTCTTTTACGAACATTTTGTTTCATGTAGAATAAACCTAATTTACGTATTTAAAGTTCAGGTGCGGCCACGCAGCGCAGTGGCGGCAGTTATTAAACGCGAGCACCCTATTTGTCGGTTTCTTTTGCGAACATTTTGTTTCATGTAGAATAAACCTTATTCAGTTATTTAAAGTTTAGGAGCGTTCAGACAACGATGTGGCGGCAGTTATTAATCGCGAGCACCCTACGGGCGGTTTCTTTTGCGAACCATTTTGTTTCATGTAGAATAAACCTCACTCACGTATATATAGTTTAGGTGCGGCCAAACAGCGCAGTGGCGGCAGTTATTAAACGCGAGCACCCTACGGGCGGTTTCTTTTACGAACATTTTGTTTCATGTAGATTAGAAAAGTATTGAACATTTTATACAAAGTGGTCTATACAGTGTTTTTGAATAAAGATACAAACTGATCAGAGAGTTCAACTGCCATAACTTAATACTTGCAATATGTGTAGATGTATTGTTATGCCAATCTGATATTTCAATTGATGTAACGATTCAAGCCGAGGTCTCCGAGGGAGCCTTCGAAGTACCTCACGTAAACAAGGCTTAGGCTAAACGCTCTCCCGCTCTCTTCTTTTTCTCAAACCTGTGAAATCAATTAAATCCAATAAGTCAGTGCTAATAGTTACGTCTTAATATACAATGAAGCTGTTAATAATAGCAGAAACAGACTCCTTTTAGATCAAAGAAATAAAATATTAAGTACATAAAAAAGTGACAGACATGATAAATAAAGGAAATAAAAATAAACTCGTGACGCCTAAATTTCGCCTTTTTGAACGAATCCTTTATGAATACTTAGTATATGTAATAAGGTTCCACAAAATATCGTAGCCCTGCCTTTTCTTATTTTTCAATCTATAATTAAAATATATTCTCAAATAAATCTTATTATAGCATTCAAGAATTGTTGGTTGATCGAAATACGTGGAACTTTTGACTAATTTTTATGCCTAACATTATAATGTACACATTAAAAATTGTTAAATTTTATTTAAAAAGAGAAACTATCGAGTTACTTGCATTTCGAAGCGGTGGTAGCTCACTACTTCTTTTTGTGAAATTATCGACGATTAAAAATAAGCATGTAAATGCCTACTTGAATAAAGATAACTTCGATTTTGAATTAGTAATGGTAGTTGAGCATTAGCCCAGAGCCCGGTAGAAGACTGAGACTTGCGATCGTAAATCACGAGTTCGGTTTCGGGGATACAATCTTATATAATTAACACTGTGTGCAATAATTATATAAGATTGCCACTGCCCGCAACAAGTTTCCAGAGGAAAAACAGTAGCATCCTCTGCGTACCATTATATACTGCATAATTCAATGCAATCGCCAACCAGCCTGCCAAAAGTGGCGATTGCAGTATGTCCACCAATACAGCCTGTGGGCCGAAACGACAAAATTGGTAACAAGTTTTACTTACAGGTTGTGTTAGTTACGGATTAGTATTTTACACATTTTAAAGATAATAAAGAAGAATTCTAAATTTATAAAGATATTTAAAAAAAAATTCATTATGTAAACTTACTTTTGTACTAGTTGCATGGTACTAACAACAAAGGTTGGCGGTTTAATAATACAAAATAAGCTCGTCAGTTAAACCAACCCAAGCTCCCCGAGGCTGCAACGACCGTTGCTTTACAATATGCATCAACGTGAATTTACATGTACATAGTTTTCTGTAAGCTCTTTAAGCTTATTTTGTTAGACAACTGCATAACATAGACAACGCTTGTTATTGGGAACATTAATATTTCACTTCAAAATGACGTCGCATTACTTGAAGCCAAGCAATATTTTTATAGCTAACGACCCACCTAATGGTTCAGTTATCATAATTGTGGACACGTGCTCAACAGGGGCAATGTAATATCAACAATTACAAAAAGGGTTGGGAGGATGAACGAAAGCGGTAGACCACACGGCGAGCAGAAAAGATGGCCACTGGAGCTTTAACGATCTGTAGTGAAGGCAACGAAGAGTGGTCGACAGACCACCTTGTTAAGTCGTGTGAAGATGCTGAATGAGAATCGCTCTCCACCAGTTCATTTTTTAATCAAAGCGTTTGACCTCTGTCTCTCCTGATGTTGAACGATGACGTGGTCTACGATGCTACATGTTTGCCGAGAAAAGACCTATTCACGTTTGACTTGAAGTCTCCCAAGTTATTGCTGGCTGAAAACAACGACGCCGGACGATCGTTCCATACCTTGGCTGTTCGCACTATATAGTTTTTTTTTATAAAAGTAGTATTAAAAAATTGTGGATTAATGTCGAAATAATCTATACAAATAAATATTAGAGTACCTGTTTGTAATATTAAAGTTACCGCTTTTTGCTACGTGCATATGAATAAATGTACGGTTAAATATTTTTAAAATTTTTGTCTGTTTGTTCGGGCTAAGCTCTGAAATGGTTGGGTCGCTTTTAACGAAACATATACTGACAGATAACTGATGTAATAAGGAATAACTTAGCCAAGTTTTTTTTTAAAAAATTGTTAAACAAGAGAATCCAAAATTTTTTTTTAAATTTCAAGCGACGAATATGCGGGCACAGCTAGTGAAACAAAAATGTAATAATTTGAATATTAAATTAATTTATCCCAAATATGTTTATTTATTTAAATATAACATTCTTTAGTTGCACGGGCAATACTAACAAATTAAATTATTAAAAAAAATCTTACGTGCCAGTTTCAATGAATTATTTTTGGGCGTTTATAACTAATAGATCAACATTGATATTTTTCTTTGCTGGATGTAAATAACATAAATTACAGAAATTTCTTTGCGCTTTGCGATCAACTTAAAAAAAAAACTGATTCAAGAATGGAACGTGAAATTCGTAATATTGAAAAAGAATCCTAAATCTATTAGTAATGCAAATCGACCCAAAAGGTAGTTACCTCGGCAATGGTGAAGACAGCACACCCGTAAGCAAGTTTAAATTGATCTCAAAAGCAAATACGTTTCGTAGACCACCGGGATATGACGGTCTCTGTAAATTATCTGTTCATTATTTGCGCAAACTTTTATAAACGATCATAGCTTACATGTACATTTATACAACACGTGTGTCGTATAACAAGGCTATTAATTTTTATCTCAAGGTTCATCATCATATCAGCTGATGGTCGCTCACAAGGCCCATATACGGGGACTTCCCGCGACCTTGACCCCCCTAGCTACCAACGCCGTGTCCCAAAGTCTAGTCTACAAAAAATCTGGTACATAATTATAAAACAGAAGAAGAAATCACTATTTTAGTACATATAGTATATTCTGATGACCCAAAGTTTTGTGTACCAAAAAATAAGTAAAATAATGTACACATAAAACATTGTTAAATTTATTTTAACAAGCAGCTGTTTAAGTCCGCTCTACTCAGCAGAGCTGCATCCCGAGTAGGCGATTGCTTACAACCTTTAATGTTGAAATAACTAATGATTCCAAATAGCTTGTAAATTGTAAATGGCTATTTAAATTAATAAAGTCTCAATTTCAATTTAATAACACCTCATTGTTAGGGGTAAAAAGCGACTAGCGGTCTGTTCTCCAGACAGTCGCATGATCTGACACACTACATTCCTTAGCGTTAAGAGTAAAAGAGAATATCATGAAAGCGAGAGAAAACAGGAAGGATGTAAATCTTTATTGAGTAAAAGCACACGCGAGGACGGAGGGGAATGAGGGGGCCGATCAACTTGCCAAAGACGCGGCCCTGAAGTGCAAAAGAAGACCAGACTACGAGGAATGCCCCATCTCATTCGACGAGCAACAGCTTAGGCTGGGAACGCTTGACGAATGGAATAGGAGGTATATGGAAGATGCGACGGCATAGAAAACACGGAAAGTCTTCCCGGACGGGGTCTCAGCCTATCGCGTGCTCCGCAGTATCGAGGTGGACGCGGTCCTGGTCCAGCTCTTTACGGGCCACGGAGGGTTCTCCGAATACCTTCACCAGTTTAAGCTCAAGGAGGACCCATCATGCTTATGTGAACCGGGCGTGGACCAGACCGTGGTCCACCTGGTAGCCCACTGTCCCGCATTCGGCATTGGCCTCTCTAATATAGGATGACGAAAAAAGACCAGTATTCTTAGAACTTTGCAGGATAATTGCAGAAAGAGCAATCAGAAGAAATAAAAGTTAAAAATAAGAATAAGTGTAAAAAATCAAAAAGCAAATAAAACGAAATGAAAACGAAACGTATATGGAACAAAATTTATAAAATAAAATAATGAAATGTGCAACTGAGGAATGATGTGAAGAATGAATGATATCGAATGAAAGAAAAAGGCAGAAGAAAGGTTGAAAGAAAGATAAGACACGAAAGATTATAAGAATAGTGCAAGAAGAGCGCGCAAATAAAAGTACAGTAACAAAATTATTAAATGAAATAAAACGACTCTGTTCTTCCCAAAGGTAGGAGAGGCCCCCAATAGCTGGGGCCATTTAAAAAAAAACCACCGGGGTTATATTTGTGCTAAAAAAAATTATTAAAATAAAAAATTAAGTGGAACTATGGTGGTACTTAGTAAACGTATATACTCGTACATTTTAATTTATCGTTCGTTTAGTAGTTAAACTGAAAGTAAATCTTGACCTTTTATATTAGAAGACTGCATTTCAGACCTACCGCAAACGCCGAAAATGAAGGTCGAGTTCAATGACCCGAAGAAAGTTCACGTAGCGTCACTGTTAATTACCTCTTCACGAATCTAGAGCTCTATTTGTATATAGTAATTAAACAATGACATGAATAAAAAAATAATTATTTTGTCAATAAAAAACCAATTAGATAAATTGTAATATTTTTTAAAAACTTACTAATATTTATTAATATATTATAACTTACAACTGTTCTTTGAATATTATCTATATATAAATATATCTATAGATAATAATAATATCTATAGATAAAAAAATTAAAAGATTAAATTCATTTGTTTAACATTGGAAGTTTTAACTTATTGATCACCTGTACCCGCACGGTGTAACGGACCGAAACCTTAAAATCCGTAACTTTGATTTTTTGGGAAAACCTATTGGAAACTTAAATTGTATTTAAAGTTAGGGATATGTTTAATAAATTAAACCATTTCTTTTACAATTATTTGCATTAATTATTATTGCACAGTCTTCAGAAATAGCCATTGAAAAACATTAGTTATTCTTACAAACTAAGATAAAATGAACCAAAATTAAAATTCTTCTTCAACATAACATAAAGATCTTCGTAAATCTTCTAGATAACAGAACTAGGAATAATAAAATAAAATCTAATCCTCTTGAGATTCATTACTATAGCAATAAGAGCAAACCACAACCGCGTGTTCCAAACAAAAATATTTTTTTGCAAGTAAGGCAGTTGTAACGCATTTCACGGTTTTTTTTCGAACTACAAAAGCTACAACGACCTTGGCCTAAGTTGTTCGGTACCTGATGATTCTGGACCGTCTATTTTGTAGATTTCAGCACACCTTTGTCGTATCATTCTCGGTAAAAAAGTAGTTCCCGCCCGTCTCCTCAACTGCGCGTCAATGAGTTCATACGACAGCTTTTCCAGAAAAATTCTTCTTACAATTTTTTTGTTAGAATTATTTTGTGAAAATATAATATATGTATTAATTCCTGCAACATTCATCAAGCTATAAAAAACGGAGTCTCCTTCTTGTTCGGTAACCGTATTTTCTTCTCTTACTTCAACGTGATCTTCAACCTCGCTGTCATTTTCATCCTCGTAATCCGTATCCTGTCCAGCTTCATCCAACATTAATCTTACCTGCTCCTCATTCATTATCACGCCCATAAAGGAAGCTCTAAAACAAAAATATTTTTTTTATTTCATATATAGCATAAATACTCTGAAATATCATAATAAAATTAAGGTAAAACTGTGGTAAAAATGTATACGAGTAAACTTCTTTACAAAAAATATGCAAACTATAAAATACATCTACGAAAATTATGTACAATAAAAAATATTAGTCACCAAAAATAATAACACGTGTACCCGCGCCGGTCTCTGGCATCTCGCCGAATGACGTTCAGTTCACCCAAATGTGGCCCCCACTCAAGGTCACACGTCACGTCAATTACAAGGTCGTATCAAATTAGGCAGGTTCTAGAAAGTTCATTAAACTAGCATTATTTGTTCTTTATTTAAAATCGAAAAATCATGCTGTCAGTCTCTCAGACCAACGCGCGGGTATAGGAACGTTAAGCCCGATCGAACAAGGAAGAAAGGACATAAATTTTTACAATGACTTACTGACATCTAACTCGAGACAAGATAGAGTAAAAAAAGGCCTCACAAGAGGAAAACACATTATTTGATGTCCTGGACGAGCGCTTCGCTGAAAAATATAAACGTGATATTGAAATTTTACAAAATAATGACAACCACATACTGAAACTATTAAAAAATCAGACTAGCATAATTGAAGCCGAGGATAATATTATTCAGCGCAATGAGGAAACCATGATCATACATTTTAACCTAATAAACGAGCGTCTGATTGCATATGAGAACGAAACACTGAGAGAAAAAATAAAGAATAAAAAAACAAGTTTACATATTTACATCCAATTGCAATTGCAGCAGAATCGATGGAACAAAACATAAAGTATATACAACATACTTTATTTAAGACTTACAAACGTGTACTAAGGTCACATAGATGTTCATTTATTATCATATAATCAATTGCAAAATGAACTTGACAAAATTGCACGACGCCTGCCACATGGCAATGCCAAGACTTATTCAAGGTGCTCCGAATTCACGCACGTTTATTTGAGGAATACCTTCTGATGGAAGTTAAAGTACCCGTACTAAGTGACAGAACGTTCGAACTAGATACGTTAATTAGCACTCTACAACGCATTGACTCGACCCGAATCTTAACCGTAATCCCAACCACTGTATTGATCGCATTTAATGCCGAACAACATTCTTTCATCCCTTTAAAAAAATCTGACTTACAAGATTGCCAAAATATACATGAAATGACATGTCGCAATCAGTCAATCTATGATGTACAACTAATTATTAATAATAAACAACACGCTGTATACTGCAGTTCCAGAAACGAGTACATGCACTGACAAATGGATTAAATTACAAAAACAAAACACGTGGCTCTACCATTGCTGTGACGTTTGCTCAGTCCACATAATGTGCCCGGCTGACATGACGTCACGAAGAGTGCGCGGCACGGGACTGATGACGCCGGCGCGGGGATGCGTCACTTTCATGCTCTATGCAAATATAAAGTATCAGAGCCATGATACTTTAAACACAGAGGATCAGGTTCCATTACCTATCATCTCGCCGGTGAATGACATAATGAATACGGAACCCATCCGCTGCACATGGAGACACATGAAGTAAAGTTCCGTAAGATTAACGAGCAGCTGAAAACCCTTTAGGAGAATTCCGTTTTGTCCCTGGCGCCTAACCTACATGACTGGCACCACTATATCATGATGTGTTTGGTCCTTATAGTTAGCATTGCACTGACTGTCTGCACCATCTGCCACTGGCGGCCGAAGAAGTCTGCTGAGACGTGGATCGCAGCGAGACAAAGTGGGCAACCTGGTCGTGTCGGAGACGGAAAGCCAATTCACAGGAGAGAAGAGGAGGTGGACGACGTCGAAGACCTATACAGTAAAGTGAAACGTAAAAAAAATTGACGCTGCAAGCCATAGCGAAGTGTGCTAGATCCTAATTATAATGAACAATGACTTTTATTTTGACATTTTCAGTATGCATATTGCATTATTATTGACATCAAACACGTCCCATTCCGATTTTCCTTATCTAGGTTTAACAAAAGCTTCCTGCTAAACACAAAATTTTGTTTCGGCGGCAAGGATGCAAGGCCCAACGCAGATAGTGCAAAAGGGCCTGGCGAAATAGGCGATTCAGCAAAGGAAGTGGGATAGCCCAGGGCGTAGGTAGAGGGCGCGTGCAGCTACCGACGGCCAGACACTGCATCCAATCGTTCCTCGGATCGAAGCGGTACTCCGTTCCATTGGAATAAGTAGCAGGCGGACGAGAGAGTACGTCTCCGTTTGCACACACACTTACCTACTATAACACATTCCTGCGCAGATGACACCTGGCAATAACACGGACAGTGAGCAAAGTCCTACGGCGATGGACACTGCTGGTGGTGGATCTCTGCACGTAGGCGGTTGGGCGGTGATGATTGCTTCATGATTTGACTAAGGCGGAAGTCTGGTTCGGCAGCTCGCCCATGGATAAAGCAGCCCTATTAAGGGAACGTACTGCTTTCTTCAGTAAGAAAAAGACCAATATTTAGTCGTGCAACAAAGTGCACCGCCCGCCAGCCCGCTGATAAATGCGTATGCGACAAACAACGCGAATCACACAACCGCCACCGTCAAATCACTCAACACGTGTTTCACCCCTCCACGGGGCATCTTTAGGAGTTATGTTACACCGATTAGTACCAAACACAGAGTCAAGCCTAAACAATGTTCGTCCCACTTTTTTACCGGTTGGCTTACCGCAGTCGCCCGTTCACCATCTTAATGCGATGCGTGGTGCCTAGGATTGGACTGATCATTGCCTCATTCGACTTTTGCCCAAGATAAGGCTTAATTACAAGCCTCCGCGCAGAGCAGAACATAAAACTCCAGTGAAACCAGCTTTTACAAATTTAATAAACGACGAAGAAACTTGGCTCCTCCTTGACGCAGAATTTAAACATGCCATGTCCAGTGCTGATGGTGACTCAACCATTAATACTAAATGGCGCTTGTACGCGGAGACCTTACATGTAGTATCACAAAGAGTTATTGGTAAATTGCAGAAGAAAAACTAAGATAGGTTCGATAATTCTAATGCAGAAATACGAAAACTCGTTGAGAACTTTAGAACTACTTTGAGAAGCACAGCAGGAACTTAAAATCAAAGTGCGTCAATCAAAAGATAACTGGTAGACCAGAAAATCCGAAGAATAACAGTGGCGGGCAGATACCAACCAAACTGCTAAATTCTTCGAAGGACTTGAGAGTGTTTTCGGACCTCGGATTAGGAAGACCGCCTCAGTATACTCGCGAGACAAGACTAAGAGTCTGACTGATCCCGAAGAAGTTCTCCTTCGTTGGACTGAGCATTTTAATGAAGTGCTCAATCCCGGTAGTCAAGGAGTGGATCTACAATATCTTGACGCCCTTGAGAATCTGTCTGTCGCGTCGGAGTTGGATGAGCCACCGTCATTTACAGAATTTATTTCCGTGATAAATCGTTTGAAAGAAGGAATGTCACAAGGTGCAGATAATCTTCCTTTAGAAGTTTTCAAATACGGAGGATCAAACATTAAATCTAGACTGTTTGCCCTTTTTTATACTTGTGGGGAAATCCTGCATGGGATACCCCTCCGTTGCGGGGGCAACGAAATGATTATGCCGGACTCCTACTGGCTAAAGCCCCACGGTCTTCTTGAACGCGTTTTGTTGAAAGTACGGGAAAGCTTTCGCATACTACCACAGTTTAAACGGCGGTGGCCTAGTGCCTCAATTCTTTACTTGCGGCGGATCACCCCCAATCCGTCGCCAAGTGGGTTGGAGGAAGGCGCGGTATAACACCCTCCGACGTCCAGGTCTCCGACTGCGGATGGGGAGCTCAGACGTTCCTTCTCTCTCTCTCTCTCTCTCTCTCTCTCTCTCTCTCGGCAGCCTCCTTCTGCGACATCACTTTTTCACAGAAGGTTATGCCGGTTCTCCATGACTACTCGTTCTATACCATCGCCTTAACAAAGCCTGGTAACGAGAGGTCATTCTCCACAATATCTACGAGTTCTCGGCGCAGCTCTGCCCACGCTGTACATTCCTTAAACGCGTGCTAAGCTGTATCCTCTTCGCTACCTCAAAGGTGGCATATCGTTAACGTCTCCCTGCCTATGCGACACAGGCACTTGCCAAAGCATTCATGCCCTGAATGCACCTGCACCATCCGGAATGTTAGAGTACCGTACCGCCTGTTTTTTCAGTCCTCTAGGATCGGTCAAATAGCCTCGACTGTGCAGATTCCTGCTCTTTTTTTCATTTTTTTTTATTGGCCCCCGCTATTGGGGGCCTCTCGTACCCCCTATCTTTTGTCAGACAGGGACTTTACGGGCAAATTTATTTAATTATTCACATCTTTTTTATTTTCTTTCTCTTCATGTATACTTCTTAAGATCTTTCATTCAGTTTTCTTACACATTTCTTCTTTCATTCTCTTTCGCTCTGTGACCTATCATTCCTCTCTCGTTACACATTACATTTTATATTTTTATTTCTGTTTGTTTACATTAATATCACATTTTGTATATCACATTTTATCAAGTTTACACTATACTTGTTATCTATTAAAATTTCTATTATTTTCTTAACTTTTTGTTTTTGTGTATCACTTTTTTAATTATTTGTTTACAATATGCGAGGAAGTCGTCTTTGGTCTCTTTTTCGCTTATCAGGGAGGCTATTGACTCCTCCCTGATTTTAACGCCCGACCGGCACTCGAAGTCGAGCCGGAGTCCCTCGAATGCGGGACACCGGGCCACAAGGTGGATCACGGTCTGGTCCACGCCCGGTTCACAGAAGCACGAAGAGTCCTCCTTGAGCTTGAACCTGTGGAGGTACTCAGAGAACCCCCCGTGCCCCGTGAAGAGCTGGGCAGAGACCGCGTCCACCTCGATACTGCGGAGCACGCGTTAGGCTGAAATGGCGTCCGGAAAAAATGTCCTCGATACTGAAGCCGTCGTTCCTTCCATATACCTCCTGTTCCATTCGTCGAGCAACTCCAATCTCAGTTATCGCTTGACGAATGAAATGGGTCATCTCTCATATTCAGGTCTTCTTTTACTCTTCAGGGCCACGTCCTTGGCCAACTGGTCCGCCCTCTCATTCCCCTCCGTCCCCGCGTGCGCTTTCACCCAATATAATCTTACATCCTTCCCTTTTTCTCTCACTTTCATAACATTTTCTTTCACTCTGAACGCTAAAGGATGAAGGGTGTTCGATCTTGCAACAGTTTCGAGGGCGGACCGCGAGTCGCTCATTATGGCGTATGCCTGCGCGGACCCGCTGGCTGCGTACCCCGATGCTTCCGCTAGAGCCAGCAGCTTTGCCTGGTATACAGTGCAGAAGTTGCCCAACTTGAGTTTCTTTGTGTGCAACTCTGCGGCGTCCCGCATGACGCAGAACGCCGCACCCACCTTGTCCTCTATACGGCTGCCTTCGGTATAAATTACAAGATCGGCAGCCGCGGTGGCAAGTCGGACTTCCTCCGCACTTTCCCCCAGACAGGTGAACTCCACATCAACTTGACCAGACGGGTGTGGTAGTCTCAGGTAGCTGACCGGTACCTCCAGGTCTCGGTCCTTTACCACCTGCCGGGAACGACCCTTTTTCTAATATCCTACCTCAAATAAGCGGGCTGCTTCTTGGACCCGAAGGTCCAGAGGAAGCAACCCGGCAAGTATGAGGGCCGAGTGCAGGGACGCGGTCCTGTGAGTCGTCGCAATCTTTTGTGCGAAGCCCCGCTGGACCGCGCCCAACTGCCTGCGGACCAGCAGCTTTCTAGCCGCCGGCGCCCATGCACTCGCTGCATACAAAATGATCGGCTCCAGCACCGCCAGATACATCGTTCTGATTACCTCCGAGTTCAGACCCCAAGATACCTTTGCAGCCCTGCACAGCTGACGATAGAGGCCCTGAGCCTTCTTGCTCACGTTCTTCACATGTGTGTTGAACGTGAGCCTATGGTCAACTGTGAGGCCTAGTATCCGGACTTCCCCAGTCCGGCCAAGCGGCTCACCCCCCATTTTCAGTAATGGGTAGTCGTACTTCAGCTTATTGGTTAGCATCATCACCTTTGTTTTGTGTGGTGCAAACCTCAGCTTGTTTCTGACTCCCCATTCATGAACATGGGCGAGAACAGCGTTGGCCCGACTCGAGATGTTCTGAGCCTTCTGCCCCGAGAAGACCAGCACGACGTCATCTGCGAACGCCTGGCAGTGTGTCCCGGTCTTTACCACCTCTTCCAGGAGAGGGTTGATGAGGTGGGTCCAGAAGGTTGGGCCGCCTACGGATCCCTGCACGCACCCCTTGGTGGTCTCTTTTTTTTTTTTTTTTTTTTTTTTTTTTTATATGACCCCCGCTATTGGGGGCCTCTCGTACCCCTATCTGATTTTTGGGACAGGGACCTTTTTTACAATTATTTTTTCACATACATTTTTTTATTTTCATGATCTTCTCTTGTTCATCTTATCATCCGTTCTTTTCTGTCTATCATGTTACATTTCTGTTCTTTTATGCCCTTATACTCTATTCCTCTTTCTTTCGTCCTCTTATTTTTTTACAGTTCTTATTTACTAGGTACATTTATCACAGTTGTTTTCTTATACAATTAATTATTTATTTTACATCAGTCTTGTTTTTATTTTGTTTTGTTTTTACCTAGTTTTATTTTTATTAATTGCTTGTATTATGATTATTTTACAGTACTCGAGGAAGTCATTTCTAGTTTCAATTTCGCCTATCAGGGAGGCTATTGATTCCTCCTTGATTTGCACACCAGACCGGCACTCAAAGCCGAACCGGAGTCCCCCGAATGCGGGACACCGGGCCACAAGGTGGATCACGGTCTGGTCCACGCCCGGTTCACAGAAGCACGAGGGGTCCTCCTTGAGCTTAAACCTATGAAGGTACTCAGAGAACCCTCCGTGCCCCGTGAAGAGCTGGGCCGAGACCGCGTCCACCTCGATGCTGCGGAGCACGCGGTAGGCTGAGACGGCGTCCGGGAAAAACATCCTCGTTACCGAAGCCGTCGTTCCTTCCACATACCTCCTGTTCCATTCGTCGAGCGACTCCAGTCTCAGTTGCCGCTTGACGAATGAAACAGGGCATCTCTCGTACTCTGGTCGTCTTTTACTCTTCAGGGCCGCTTCCTTGGCCAGCTGGTCCGCCCTCTCGTTCCCCTCCATCCCCGCGTGCGCTTTCACCCAAAACAACCTTACATCCTTCCCTTTTTCTCTCGCTTTCATCACATTCTCCTTCACTCTTAACGCTAAGGGATGGAGGGTGTCCGATCTTGCGACAGTTTCGAGAGCGGACCGCGAGTCGCTTAGTATGGCGCAGGCTTGCGCTGACTCGCCGGCCGCGTACCCTGTTGCCTCAGCTAGAGCCAGCAGCTCTGCCTGGTATACGGTGCAGAAGTTGCCCAACTTGAGCTTTTTTGTGTACAGCTCTGCGGCGCCCCGCTTGACGCAGAACGCCGCACCCACCTTATCTTCTATGCGGCTGCCGTCGGTATAAATTACCAAGTCGGCAGCCGCGGTGGCAAGTCGGACTTCCTCCGCACTTTCCCCCAGACAGGAGAACTCCACACCAACTTGACCAGACGGGTGCGGTAGTCTCAGGTAGCTGACCGGTACCTCCAGGTCTCGGTCCTTTACCACCTGCCGGGAATAACCCTTTCTTATTTCAAATAAGCGGGCTGCTTCTTGGACCCGAAGGTCCAGGGGAAGCAACCCGGCAAGTATAAGGGCCGAGTGCAGGGACGCGGTCCTGTGGGTCCTCGCGATCTTCTGCGCGAAGCCCCGCTGGACCGCGTCCAACTGCCTGCGGACCAGCAGCTTCCTAGCCGCCGGCGCCCATGCACTCGCTGCATACAAAATCGTCGGCTCCAGCACCGCCAGATACATCGCTCTGATCACCTCCGAGTTCAGACCCCAAGATACCTTCGCAGCCCTGCACAGCTGACGATAGAGGCCCTGTGCCTTCTTGCTCACGTTCTTCACGTGGCTGTTGAACGTGAGCCTATCGTCAATTGTGAGGCCTAGTATCCGGACCTCCCCAGTCCGGCCAAGCGGCTCGCCCCCCATGCTCAGTAATGGGTAGTCGAACTTCTGCTTGTTGGTTAGCACCATCACCTTGGTTTTGTGTGGTGCGAACCTCAGCTTGTTCCTAACCCCCCATTCATGAACATGGGCGAGAACGGCATTGGCCCGACTCGAGATGTCCTGGGCCTTCTGCCCCGAGAAGACCAGCACGACGTCATCTGCGAACGCCTGGCAGTGTGTCCCGGTCTTTACCACCTCCTCCAAGAGAGGGTTGATGAGGAGGGTCCAGAAGGTTGGGCCGCCTACGGATCCCTGCACGCACCCCTTGGTGGTCTCTCTGGCCCACTCTGCCCCCGCATACCGTACGGACACCTTGCGATCGCTAAAATAGCTGTCGGCAAGGCGCCGCAGATTCACGGGGCAGCGAGTTTCTGCCAGTCTGCACCGTATAGCAGGCCACCAGGCGTTATCGAAGGCTCCCTCTATGTCCAATGATACCAGCACTGCGATCTCCTTCTCCTTCAACCGAGTTCGCAGATGCTGGATCAGGACATACAGGGAGTCCTCGGTACACCTCTGCGGCATAAAGCCGTATTGGTGGCTGCTGACATACGGCGCAGTGTACCACCGGATCCTACGGACCATCATTTTCTCTAGGACCTTGCCGAGAATCGGCAGGAGTCCGATGGGCCTGTAGGATTTCGGGTGCGTGTAGTCCTCCTTGTCCGGCTTCCGCAACGCTACGACCACTGCCTCCTTCCATCTCGTGGGGAAGTGGGAAAGCGCGAGACACCGGTTGGAGAGCGCGAGGTACAGAGCGGGGTCCACGGCGACGGCTGCTCGGCAGATGTCCGCGGTGAGTCCGTCAGAGCCAGGTGCCTTCTTGGCATTGAAGGTCGATACGGACCATCGGAGCTCCTCCATCGTAAACGGGGGATCGCATGTTCCGTCATGGTCCCCCGAATTGACTTCATCGGCCTTAGCTCTTACAGTTCTGTGGTCCGCATTGTCCTTCCCGGGGTCATCCTCCGGGAAGAAAACCTCCGCCAACAACCTGGCTGATCCCGCTGCGTCCAGCACTTTACCTGACTGGACGAGGGGGACGTCCTCTCGCCTCACCTCCGTGCGACGCATCACACAGTGGATCCCGTCCCACATGGTCTCGCGATCCTGCCTCTCGCAGAAACGCTTCCAGCTATGGGTCTGAGCGCGCCTCGCCTCGAGGCGGTATGCCTCCTTCGCGTCGCAGTACTCGCGCCAGACCAGCTCCTTACGAGCCGGCCTCGCGGCCCTGATCCTTCTCTTCTTCCTCAAGACATCCGCCTTGAGGAGAGAGAGCTGTTCGGACCACCAGGGCAATTCCGTCCTCTTCCGCTTGGAGGCCTTCGGCAGGACCAACTCGCAAGCGTCCCTCACGGTTTCCACGTACCGACCGACCATGCTGTCCAACGCCCCCTCCTCGGTGATTTGATTCACCTCGGCAGACGTCAGGCAGCGATCTGATAGCAGCCGGGCGACAGTTCGATGGAACTCGCCCCAGTCTGCCCTACGGGTAGTGTACTGCCGTGTGGTCCGCTTGACGTCCGTGCCTCGGGACCTGTCAAGCTTCAGATTGAACACAATTGCCCTGTGATCCGACGAGGATATGTCGTCCACGAGGCTCCAGCCCACCGCTCGGTCGAGCAGGGTGGTCGAGCAAGCAGTAATGTCGACGCGACTGGAGTAGTGCTTACCGCCCCGATACGTATCAAACGTCGGCTCAGACCCCTGGTTCATCACGTGCACCCCCAGTTGGTCGAGGGCGGCTGCGATCTCCACTCCCCTTCGGTTCGTGGACCGGCTACCCCACCAGGTGTTATGCGCATTGACGTCGCCACCCAGCACCACGTTGGCAGTCCCCAAGCCCTCCACGGCCGAGCCGATCCGGTCCAGGTATGGTCCGACGGGCGTATTAGGCTCCAGGTAGACGGACACCACCCCTATCTCCCAAGCCCCAGTCCTCAGCCTGGCCACGGCAACGTTGCCAGACGTGAGTTGGGGACATTGAGTGATATCGATGGTGTCGTCGAATAGCACAATGGCCGCCTTGACAACCTCCCCGTTGCCTCGCGCGACACATTGTACCACCCTTGTCCCTGGGTAGTGCCTCATCTCGCCAATAGCGCCGATATACGGCTCCTGGACCAATGCGAACGCCCAGCCTCTCTTCGGCGCTTCGCATATCAGCTCGGCAGTAGCGAGCTTGGACCTTTGCAGGTTTAGCTGCGCCACGCGGTACTGGTGGTGCCCTGCGCGGAGAGTGCGGTGAGTCACCTGGGTGCCCTTAGCAATACGCTACGGACGCCCGTGCAATGGTGTGGTGGTCTCTTTGGCCCACTCTGCCCCCGCGTACCGTACGGACACCTTGCGATCGCTAAAATAGTTGTCAGCAAGACGCCGCAGATTCGCGGGGCAGCGAGTCTTTGCCAGTCTACACCGTATAATAATAATAATAATAATAATAATAATAAATCTTTAATTCAGACCATATTTTCAGTCCATATTTATGTTAGTACAATATTCTTACACTATGTTAGTTGTTTACAAACATACAAACATACAGAACAGCACATGGGTTAGTAATAAGATAAACTTAGCCTATGTTAGTATTAAAATTAAGTATAAAAGAAAACTTACATACTAAATACACATACGCTTATTGGCGAGTGTATGTGCACCATTCCAGCAGGCCCAGAGAGGGCTGTCTAACTTATACGCCAATGTGCTGAGGAGGGTGCTAGTGCTCTCCGCCGCCCGTCTCATCATCGACGCTACACGCTTGCGGATGATCGCGTAGAAGTCGTCCACCCTCGCCTCCGCAAACATGGTAGATGCACTACAGTAGCGCGGCTTGCCCAGCACCGCCCTCAGCACATTGTTGTACTGCACGCGAAGGGCTCTGACGGTCCGCTGCTTATAGTCCGCCCACAGACTGCACGTGTAAAAAGTCTGACAGTATGCTCTAAACAGTGACAACTTTACCTGTTTATTACATCGCGCAAATCTGCGAGCCAACATATTGCCCCGGACCGACAACGCCCGCCGTTCCCTCTCTATGTCGCCGTCGTCCTTGAGGTGCTCGTCAACTATGTGCCCGAGGTACCTGAACTCAGCCACCTGTTTCAGGGGGGATCCACAGCTTCCTCTGGACCTTTGGTTCCAAGAAGCAGCCCGCTTATTTGAAATAAAAAAGGGTCATTCCCGGCAAGTGGTATGGGACCGGGACCTGGAGGTACCTGTCAGCTACCTGAGACTACCACACCCATCTGGTCAAGTTGGTGTGGAGTTCTCCTGCCTGGGGGAAAATGCGGAGGAAGTCCGACTTGCCACCGCCGCTGCCGATCTTGTAATTTATACCGACGGCAGCCGTATTGAGGATAAGGTGAGTGCGGTGTTCTGCGTTATGCGGGACGCCGCAGAGTTGCATACTAAGAAACTCAAGTTGGGCAACTTCTGCACTGTATACCAGGCAGAGCTGCTAGCTCTAGCGAAAGCATCAGGGTATGCGGCCAGCGGGTCCGCGCAGTCATGCGCCATAATGAGCGACTCGCGGTCCGCCCTCGAAACTGTCGCAAGATCGAATATTCTCCATCCTTTGGCGTTAAGAGTAAAAGAGAATATTATGAAAGCGAGAGAAAATGGAAAGAATATAAGACTATACTAGGTGAAAGCGCACGCGAGGATGGAGGGGAATGAGAGGGTGGATCAGTTGGTCAAGGACGCGGCCCTAAAGAGCAAAAGAAGACCTGAATATGAGAGATGCCCCGTTTCATTCGTCAAGCGACAACTGAGACTGGAGTCGCTCGACGAATGGAACAGGAGGTATATGGAAGGAACGACGGCTTCAGTGACGAGGATATTTTTCCCGGACGCCATTTCAGCCTACCGCGTGCTCCGCAGTGTCGAGATGGATACGGTCTTGGCCCAGCTCTTCACGGGTCACGGGGGGTTCTCTGAGTACCTTCACAGGTTCAAGCTCAAGGAGGACCCCTCGTGTTTCTGTGAACCGGGCGTGGGCCAAATCGTGGTCCACCTTGTGGCCCACTGTCCGGCGTTCGGAAGACTGCGCGCAGACTCCACAGACTCCGAATGCCGGATGGGCAAAAAGATAGAGAAAAGGAGTATCTCGGCCATCATGCAAGACGAAGGGGAGAGAGAATGCTTCCTCAGCTACTGCAGGAAGGTGGTGATAAATGCAATAGGTAAAAATAAAACAAACACTAAAATATAGAAATGAAAGAAATATAGTAGTACCAAAAATAGTGAAATAAACAGTATAATATAAGATGATAATTATAAAGAAAATACGTGTTAAATATTTGAACAATAAATGTAATGTTGCAAAATAAAATAGTAAGGAAACCTAGAATGTAGTGGTTGAGGATGGATGTATGGCTAATGGAATGAAAGGGAAAGACTGGGAAAATTGTAGAATGAAAGAAACAGTACGACAGATAAGATGATACATGAAAGAGAAGAATGATAATAATAAAAAATATGAATAAATTACTAGAAATAAAAAGTTCCTGTCCCACACGAGATAGGGGAACGAGAGGTCCCCAACAGCGGGGACCATATAAAAAAAAGTAGGTCTGAACGCATTTAACGGCATCCAATGATCGAACGACCCATGCGGAAGCCGAATTGGTGATCCGACAAGTCCGGACCATTCTCTCTGAGATGCTTGATAAGGCGACCAGCGATCACTCGCTCCAAAAGCTTGTCAACCTCATTGAGCAACACTGTTGGACGTTATGCAGTAGGTGAATCAGAAACGTCGCCGGGCCAGAGGCGCTCTTCTCCTTGTTCGATATTAACGGTACCTACTCAGAAACGTTGAATGCCTCATCATTGCAAAATGGCGCTACTGTAAGGGCTAGGTTGGGAAATAAAGTGTTCAGTATTTCCTGCAATAATCTAGGCTAAAGAGTTTCCGTCACCGGAGGCGTCCAAGGACGAATTACATTTCTCACCGCCCCGTATGGACGTCCCCATGTATCACTATTGAGTGTCTCCAAAAGCTGTTCTCTGGACCGAATCTTGGACTCTTTTATGAGATCTTGTAGAGACTTTTTCTTTTCTCTATGGGCGCTGTATAGTTCATCTTCGGACCCAGCATCGTGGGGACGTCGTCTACAATGGCCAGTGTACCGGCGTCTAGCCTTTAAGCATTCACGTTTTAAGGTTGCGTTTTCTTGATTCCACCAGTACACCTGCCGCCCAGGGAGTTTGGGTTTAGCTGTAGGCGTGCTTGCATTGCATATCTGAGTCATTGCTTTCTGGAACCAGCTCGCTCTACCATCGACCTCCATAAGTTCCGTCGGAGCCACCCATGCCTGAATTGTCGAGGACTGTATAACTGCGTCCTTTTTTAGACCTCTGACAGCCCATCTCATGGTTGAACTTATATTGCCGTTTTTGCGAGAGCAAACTTAATGTATAGATGGTCAGATAACGTCTCTTCTCCCTCCAGAACTTTCAATCCGTGAGCGCATCGTGCTATGTCTGCGGAAGCAAAAGAAATATCGACGATTGATTCTCCTTGCTTGCGAACGCTTGTGTTTACTGAACCTCGGTTTAGGATTGATAAGCCCATCAAAGATGTCCAATCCTCTAGGGTTTCACCGCAGGCATCAGTGGCTGATGAACCCCAGGCCATTGATTTGGCATTTAAGTCGCCAACAAGTAAAAGTGATCGTGGCATTGACGGATTACAACCTTCAACTCACCAAGGAATGTTTCAAATTCAGCGAGGCTTCTGTTAGAAGTACGTTCCAATAATAAACTGTCGTCGCCATTGAATCGCTGCATAACATCTACCTTTGGCAATGAGTCTAGAAGCTATATTGTTATTAACTCCTGCTATTTTCACAAGGAACAATATAGTAACGCTCAACAACCACTGCTACACCGATAGTAAATTTTGGTGCTAAAGTTTCTGCATTTGGAAGACGTTCAAGCAATACGACAGGCTGCATGTGCGTATGAAAACCTGAAACGTTAATTTAGGATTTTTTAAATTCATTCATTTCATTAAGAAAATTTACAAAGTCTTCAGGTTCAAATTCTAAAATTTTTAGATCTTCAAGAAATAATAGTATATTAAGTTCTATTATAAACAACATGCTATTTTGATTTCATACTCTGTTTAACGAAAACTTATGAAACTAGGCAAAAGCAAACAAACATGACACATTTTAACATTCATTTGATTTGAAACTGTTTAAGAAGCCGATTGTTTTACTTAACTTCATGTAATCCTCTACTTTAACTGTAGATTATCTTATAACATGTCAATGAAACCTTCAAAATTGAATAAAGCAGTAAAATTTTAAACATCTTGGTATTATTTAGGTAAGAGATAATTTCAATGACTGCTTTGTAATGTGTATTCCAATAATGTATAAGAATAACTCTTGTCCTCATCTCAACAAAATAAAATCTTAAATTAGGCTTACTTTTAAATGAAACCAGATCCGAAAGACTCTTTGCTGTAGAACTACTTTTAAACGTTTTTTCATATTCCTTATTGATTTCAACATCCTTTTGGGTGGAAGACTGAACTTTGTTTGTGCTTGAATTATTAGGATTGTATGCACCCTGTGCAATCTTCCGTTGTGCTTGAACTTTTCTGTTACCGACTCTCCTGCAAAACAAATATTTCTTGCAATAATATGTAATAACACTGCAGCAGTGCACTATTTATAACTTTAAGGTATATATATGTGCTTAGTCCAGCTATAAATATAATACTATTATAATAAAAAATAAACAAAATATTTCTCTTGAATTGGGAATGTGTCATTTTCGCATCATTGTGCTTTCTTTTTTCATTTTAGGTCAATATATTGTAAAATATTTTGTAATAATTAAATGGAATACAGTGATAAAGAAAACTAAATCATTGTGTGCATTACATAAAGTGGTAATGGCGCTAAAGACAATTTTTAAAACCATCCTTACACTTGGTATTAGTCAAAGTTTTGTGTACCAGGCTATTAATGTGCACAATGGACCCTTCATTGTTTGTGGGAGAAATGATCTAGATGTCAATGTGTTCACAAGAAAAAGGTGATCAATGATTAAAGTAGTGACAGTATAAGGTCCTCATATTCGTTAAAGTAATGCTGTCCTATATATTTTTTCTTTGGTGATGTAGATAGCACCTAGAACGACGTTGCATATATTTCAAAAGATGATTTATAGCCTATAAGAGATGTTTATGTGGCAGCTCTAAAGAAGCTTCATAATTAGTCAACAGAGTACAATGTGGGTTCAGTGATAGTTTGGTGAAGTGTTAGCTATGAAAAAAGTGATAGCCAGCTTTTTGTAAAAAATGTAACAGAATACAACGCACAAGTGTATCAAAATCCCATATTTCAGAAGGTAGTCAAGTCCCTTAACAACACTGCACAATAACCAAGAATGGTTTATATTAATATTTTAAACTATAATAGTAACAAATGTTACATACAATAAGGAGAATAATGAATTCAACCACTCCCGTACCAATGACCTAACAACAAAGGTAACCTGTTAAGAGCCGAGCCATGGGTTATTCTTTATGTTGTGAGAGGTAAAAAAAGACACCTCACACTTGTATTAACCCACACAACCATAAAGCGAAAGCGTGTCTAGGGTCACACAATAACAAACGGTTGCTAATTTTTTTTTTAAAGTTTAATTATCAAATCAGGTCAACCAGATATGTTTGCATTTTTAACTGCGAACATTATTCAGTCAAAATCATTGCTTTCAATTTCAAATGATCAGACAACCATGAAGTTTCAGCGTAAATAAAGTATTTATGGCAAATCTGATCGATGGGCCTTTATAAAATATGTCGCTGTAATTAAAAATCAAAATGTTGAATAATAAGTATAAAAACAGTGCATTATGTGTAAATATTTGGATGGAACCTTAAATTAATTCATTTTTAAATTAATTCATTCATTAGGCATTCCCATTACGCTAAACTAAGTGTTAGGTTCACACGGTATAAAACGGGACGGCGATATTAAAAGCCCTGTCCATTGTAATGTGGCACAGAGCGGAGGACTGCGCTGCACGAATGGACTCACTGTTTGCAACGGGGCGGTGTGGTTGAGAGTCGGTTGCTGTTGAGCTACCATCCCCACTGAAGTCTGGACTAATCCATTCCCCACCAGACTCTGTGGAACCATACACTTTGCTTTTAGATACATAATTATGAAATATAGTTCAACCTCTAAAATATTTAGATGTAGCGGAGGACTGCGCTAATTTTTTTAGAAGAAATAGAGAATCACCTGCGGCTGCTGTTGTAACGTCTGTGCCTGGGCAATGGAGCTCTGCGGTGTTTGATTAGTATTGAGCTGTCCGACCAGGGTTCCAGCTTGCGCCATACCCCCGAGTTGAAACAATTCATTATTACATTATATCAAGTATCGTTTATATCACATTCTTATGATAAATTTATAAAAACACTTACCGGATGAACTTGCTGCACCATGGATACGGTTTTTGGAAGTCCAGTCATGGACAGGGTCTGTGCTACAGAGCCAACAGGCAAAGTACCTTGTTGCATGCCAAGGTTCGAGCCTAAAGAAAATAAAATATACCATTATTCTTCTTACAGAAATACATGCCAGAATGTACCTTTATTTATTTATTTTTATTTATTATCCTTTATTCTACACATTGGGATACATTTTAATAGTTTCATAATACTATACAAAATAGGACAATTAGCGGTCTTATCACACGAGGCAATCTCTTACAGACAACCATAGTATGGAAACAGTAGAAGTATAAATATTGAGTATTGAATGTGTACAAAATATACATACATATATACACACACACACACATATATATATATAAATATATATATACACAACATGTACACTAATAATAAATAAGTTATAATACATATTACGGTAAGAATACGGTAAAATAAAATTTATTATAAAAAAATTGACATTTTTATTTCAAACTAAAAATATAATGCAAATTGAACTATTAAAAATAAGTAAAATAAAAAAATGGTATTACAACGGTAACATGCATGTCTTGCTGCTGCAATAGTGCTTGCTGTTGAAGGTTCTTACTGATCGTCTGCTTGTCCTGGACGCTGCTAATTTGTGTCATCTGACCGCTCGAGTTCATTACCAGAAGTCTGCAAAAATAATTAGTATTTACCTAAAATAATAGCAAGTGGCTAGAATTGTCTAGGATGCCCTCGTCAAGGATGACACGTATTTTGTTCACTGTCAACGTCTTGTCCAGCTACTTTCGTTGGCACCATTAGGTGTCTAAACACCCATTTAAGCATTGTTTTATAAAAAAACACTACGTAATGTAATACACTTAACAGTGTTTGCCTGAACCAATGAACTGAAATAAAATTAGACTAAGCTCCCATATAATGCCATCCTTAAATTTAAAGAAATGAGTATTTCCAACCCGCACTGTTCAAAGAAGTGCCCACAAACTAGGACTATCTTTTTTGTGGTGGCTTATACAATTCCGGTTGACATTCTTATCGTGAGCAACGAAGTGAGCACGTACTGGAACAATTCCTGGTTCACGTGGAAGCGGTTGATCTTTAGCATGTCTGTCGAATCTGTGAGGATATCCTTTGCAAATGTTTGTGTATAATACTGACAGTTGTTGTGCTGTTGAATTTGGTGCTGCGTCTTATTAATCTGGTTGGCAGCGTTCTGCTTGGATCCAGGTGCTGGAGACGTGACGCATTCTTTCCTGCGGTGCTTGCCCTGGAATTCGAAAAACAATACAGCATTGCTTATTATTTTCAAAATAAATATGTATCACATAAATAAAATCTATTTTTAATCGATTTGCGGTGGCGGGGCGCAGAGGGCACTTTGTCTAAGACCTTTTTTAAGGTGGGGAAGCTCGAGGGCTCCTTAGAAAGCCTTAACTTGGTCAGCTTGTGATGTATTACATCTTTGCCCTCTATTTTTAACTCAATGAATATTTAAATTACAAGAATCCTGTAAATACATTTAGTCTATATCTGACAGAGTGTACATACATAAGTTATAATTTTTATTTAAAAAAAAAGTGTTGTTGAGTTTCCTGTTCATCTCGACAATGACACCTTGCAAATAAGAGTATAGCCAAATATATAAAAAAAAATAATTGATCGTCAATAAGAGACCCGATGCAAGTTCCAATATTAAATAAATTAACTTTATCTTTATTTTTATGTCATTGTTTCACATGGATTTTCATTCTTATAATATGTTCGACAGATCAAGTAAGTTAAGCTAATTTACTTGATCGGTCACAGGTACTCCGACACACTATGGTGCATCGAGGTTAATATCATCTCATAATTCATTTTCGTGTGATATGTATAAAAATATAAATCTATGCATTATCAATGAGACCCTGAACGTAGATTTTCACGCTAGTCAGTTAATAAATTCTTCATATTTTCCTTTTTTAATTGATTTTTGCCAAAACTATTTTAAAAACATCTTTAAATGTTATAAAGTATAAGCGAACACCTAATATAGATTTTCGCTCCAATTTTTTAATAATGGCTCATTTTTCTGTTTAAATTGATTTCAGAAACAAAACCTGATTTTAACCTTCCTGGACCCGCGCTAAATAGTGTAACACCTGTACCCGCACGGTGTAACAGACCGAAACCTTAAAATCCGTAACTTTGATTTTTTGGGAAAACCTATTGGAAACTTATATTGTATTTAAAGTTAGAGATATGTTTAATAACTTAAACCATTTTTTTTACAATTATTTGCATTTATTATTGTTGCACAGTCTTCAGAAACAGCCATTGAAAAACATTAGTTATTCTTACAAACTAAGATAAAATGAACCAAAATTAAAATTCTTCTTCAACATAACATAAAGATCTTCGTAAATCTTCTAGATAACAGAACTAGGAATAATAAAATAAAATCTAATCCTCTTGATATAATAAGAACGCGGTGACTTGAGTTTCGCCCCACAACCAAGACTGATCTTTCTTCGTCAGCATAGTCAACGGTTGCGCAACCTTTGCGAAGTTTGGCACGAACTTGCGGAACCACGAGCACGTCTGTAAGAAGGATTTCAAGTGCTTTACATTCGTCGGCTCGTTCATATCGACGATGGCGCTGATTTTATCAAAGTGGCGATAGCCCTTGAGACGAAATCACGTGACCTAGATACTTAACGCTTTCCCTAGCAAACACGCATTTAGCTCGATTGGCGCACAGGCTGAAGACACGTAGCGATCGAAAACAGCTTGAAGGTCCTGCAGATGTTGAGCAAAGTTTTCAGAGATCACGATGAGGTCGTCTATGTAATCTAAAATCGTCTCGCCTTTCAAAGCAGACCCTGAACGAAACCTGTCAATCAGGCGCTGGAACGTCGCCGGAGCGTTGCGCAAGCCAAAAGGCATACGCTTGAATCTGAAAACGCCAAATGGTGACACGAAGGCGGTCTTGTCGCGATCCTCTTCCTTGACAGCAACCTGCCAATAACCTGCCTTGAGCCCTTACATTATATCGTGTAATAAATATTTTGTTCATTATGCTGTATGAAGCACTCTATATACATAAATGAATAACAAAATGGAGAAATTAAATTACAGTTACAAGTAAACAAGATAATTGCTATTCTTTTTATCTTATTAAGAACCTATTACAAAGTTAACACAATGTAAAGCTATCTGACAGCTAAAGTATCCGATGACATTTTTCTTCGATTCGACCCCCCACAACACTGCGTGTTTCTAAGGCTCCGAATCCGTTTCATTTATTATCATATATTCCTAATAGGCTATCAGAGATTTTATTATCCGTGGCGGGCGGTGCACTTTATTGCACGAATACCACTGCATGTGCGGAAGTGGCTAAATATTGGTCCTTTTCTTACTTAGGATGGACTTCCGCGAGGTAACGCCTGATTCCATTAAATATTCAAGGTGTCATTGTCGAGATGAACAAGAAACTCAACAACACTTTTTAAAACAAAATAATAATTGTGACTTATGTATGTACACTCTGTCTGATATAAATTAATGTACTTACAGGATTCATGTAATTTAAATATTCATTGAGTTAATAATAGAGGGCAAAGATGTAGCACATCACAAGCTGACCAAGTTAAGGCTTTCTAAGGAGCCCTCGAGCTTCTCCACCTTAAAAAAGGTCTTAGACAAAGTGCCCTCTGCGCCCCGCCACCGCAAATCGGCAGAATCTGCAAATATCTCTTGGACAACAGTGTAAGCGATATAAAAAAATATTAAAAGATTATATTTATGTGATATATATTTATTTTGAAAATAATCAGCAATGCTGTATTGTTTTTCGAATTCCAGGGCAAGCACCGCAGGAAGGAAGGCGTCACGTCTCCAGCACCTGGATCCAAGCAGGACGCTGCCAACCAGATTAATAAGACGCAGCACCTGGTTTTAAACCGCAAAACCTGATTTTAAAATATATTCAAATCTATGCAGTATCAACGGGACGCTGAATGTAGATGTTCACGCTAGTTGGTTAATAAATTCGTCATATTTTTCTGTTTTAATTGATTTTAGCCAAAACTGTATTGAGAATATCTTCAAATCTTATACGGTCTAAACGAAACACCTGATATAGATTTTTGCTCTGTAATAATACTGCTACATAAAAATCCGCCATATGTGAAAGTTCCCGCGGACTTTGTCACAACGTTCAACCGTTTGCTCGTCCGCCCACTCGTCTCGCTCACTCGCACGGCGTGCACTATACGCGCTCTTGCTTGCGCCTTGCCGCATCACGTGCGCCCGCGGCCGTTGCAGTTCTTGGGGAGTCGAATTTGAACCAGGGATCGATGCGCAACCACTCGTAGGCGCATTATTCATTTGCCGCGCACAATAATTATGTTAATTATTCAATAAACGTTTTTCCACATCACACTGGCGCCCAACGTGGGGTCTACGCGCTAATTATCGACGAAATCGCGTACTCGACCATTCGCCATCTTAGCGTCGTAGAAGAATTCCATCTAAAAATTTAACAATTGTGCGTTATCGGAGTGAATTTCGTCAGTGGTTTTGCATCTGTTGTTTGCGATGCCGCGTCGTAAGGCTCCAGGCGTCCGTAACGACGGCGAGGATGAAGACTCGGGCAGGTTCATGACCGAGGGGCAGCTATCGTCGTTCATGGCGGCGTTCGCCAAGGCTCAGGCGGAGTCAAACCGCCAGCAACTCGAGAGCCTTTTGCTGCGATCGCCAGCCTTCATCACAGGAGCGCCCTCGTCATCACCATCACCATCATCGTTTTCGGCTCATCCGTCGCCGTCTGGAAACTTTGCCGGTTGCACGGCTCGTTTCAATGGCGCCTCACGCGACTCCGACATTCTGGAAGCATTTATCGACGCGATTGTGATATACAAAGAATGTATAAACATCTCGGACGATCATGCACTCTGTGGTTTACCGATGCTACTCGAAGGAGAGGCAGCCGTATGGTTCCGAGGCGTAAAAGCATCGATAGCGTCGTGGGAAGACGCGCTATGTACGGAGCACCCCACCCCCGGCATAAAATATTCCGAGACATCTTCGCTTCTGAGCAAGGAGACCGGGATCAATCGGAAGTATTCATCGGTCGTTTACGCGCCTCGATCGCCAAACTCCCGTATGCATTGGACGAGAGAATTCATTTAGATATGATTTATGGTCTCTTAAATAAGCGTATTCGGAAGCGATTAACACGAAAAAGTGTACAAAGCGTTGACGAGTTGGTTTCAAAGGCGCGCTGCATAGAGGAGTCGCTGATGGTGGTCTTATCGGTCGGGCAGTCCCGCGCGCCGTCAGATCAGCGAGCAGGGAGTGCGCGCACGCGCGCGCGTGCGACGTACAACGCACGCGCCGCCGCCGTCGCTGTACCTGCTGTGGTAAGCACAACGAATCCGCCGAATCCAGGTATACGTTACTTTACTTTACTGCAAGAAGAGTGGACATGATCACGATGAGTGCTCAAGGCTTATGTCTAAAAGTTATCCGCATACAGTTTCGTGTTACGGTTGTGGTATGAAAGGTGTTATTCGCGCTAATTGTGTTAACTGTAGTACAAAAAACACGGACACTAACGATTCGTTCTTTTCGTGCGATTTTATGTCAACAAATAGGCATTTATATTTCAAAACCGATGCATCGCAATGTCAAGCCCTTGTTTATTTTGATTGAAATTGTGTTTTTGTTTTAATTCTGTTTGTAATGTACATTATGTGCCTGATGCGTGGTCAGTGGATAACTCGCATACCGAGCGCTTGCCTCCGGATGTTTGTACCAAAGGCCGTCCAATTTTGGACATAGAGATTTTCGGCTATCGCGGTACCGGTCTATTAGACACGGCGGCTAAACGTAGCGTTGCCGGATCCACGCTGTACTCCTTGTTGCTTAAGTTAGGGCAGTCGATGCGTAGCTCTACGTAGCGCTGACGGAGGGTGTCATCGAAGAGTGTGAGTCTCTGTGGGCAGCACCAGCGCTGTTAGTACCTAAAAAGGATGGGTCCTACAGATTTTGTGTGGATTATCGCAAATTGAATTCCGTCACGAAGGTTGACTCCTACCCGCTTCCGGTGATCGACGATCTACTGCAGTATACTAGTAAAAGCTGTTTCATGAGCACCATCGACCTCAAGGCAGGTTACTGGCAGGTTGCTGTCAGGGAAGGGGATCGCGACAAGACCGCCTTCGTTTCACCTTTTGGCGTTTTCAGATTCAAGCGTATGCCTTTTGGTTTGCGAAACTCTCCAGCGACGTTCCAGCGCCTGATTGACAGGTTTCGTTCGGGGTCTGCTTTGAAAGGCGTGACTATTTTAGGTTACATAGACGACCTCATCGTGATCTCCGAAAACTTTGCTCAACATCTACAGGATCTTCGAGCTGTTTTCGATCGCCTGCGTGTCTTCAGTCTGTGCGCCAATCGAGCTAAATGCGTGTTTGCTAGGGAAAACGTAAAGTATCTAGATCACGTGATTTCGTCTCAAGGGCTATCGCCAGACTTTGACAGAATCAGCGTCATCGTCGATATGAACGAGCCGACGAATGTGAAGCACTTGAAATCCTTCTTACAGACGTGCTCGTGGTTCCGCAGGTTCGTGCCGAACTTCGCAAAGGTTGCGCAACCATTGACTATGCTGACGAAGAAAGATCAGTCTTGGTTGTGGGACGAAGCTCAAGTCACCGCATTCTTGGAACTTAAGAAATTATTTTACTAGGACTGACGCGAGCAGCTATGCTTTAGGTGCAGCTCTCTTGCATGGGGAGTCGCCGCGGGACGAGCGTCTGATCGCGTACGCCAGCCGCCTTCTGACTTCGGCGGAACGAAACTACTCAACCACCGAGCATGAAGCTCTTGCAGTTGTGTGGGCAGTCGAGAAGTTTCGCGGCTACATCAATGGTCATCCCGTGCGCGTCGCCAGCGACCACCAGCCCCTGAAGTGGTTACTAACCTTGAAGTCTCCTGCAGGTAGATTGGTCCGTTGGGCTATGAAGTTGCAGTTTTTCGATCTCCAAGTGGACTACACCCCAGGAAAGGCAAACGTCTTCGCAGATTCGCTCAGTCGACCGCCATGCGTTAAGGAGGCTCGAGATGCTTGTGGCGTCTGTACGGTGGTGGTTGAAACGCCACGATGGGAGGCGACCGCTCTTCGTGAAGATCAGCTCGCAGATCCTGAAATCGCGAAGATTATCCTGGGCCTGGAGGGAAAAGAAGAAGTGGAGATTGGTAGGTGGACAGATAGAGGTTATCATATGTCAAAGGGGATACTTTACCGATATACGGAAGCAGAAACGGAAGAACCGCAGCTTGTTGTGCCAGTCAACCGTCGGAAGCAAGTGATGGTTGAATGTCACGACGCTGCAACAGCTGGTCACGGTGGTGTTGATAGGACTTTGCATCGTATTTCCCAGCGGTTCTATTTTCCTGGAATGCGTCGTTTCGTAGTGGAGTATCTCAAGTCTTGTACTGAATGTCAGCGTTACAAGTTTTCGAATGAGATTCCTTCAGGCTTCTTGCAGACTCTAGTACCCGCACAGCGCTTCGAAGTTGTAGCAGTAGATTTGTTGGGTCTACTTCCTAAGGGTCCCAAGGGTGAGCGTTGGGTCCTTATTGTCAAAGACACCGCCAGTAAGTGGGTAGAGCTGTTTGCGCTTACTGAAACTACTGCTGAAAGCTTGTGCTAAGATCTTGATAGATGCGCTTGATATGCGATTAATTTCTGACAATGGTGTCCAATTCGTCGCTGATGTTATGCAGAAAGCCATGTTTGTTTTGGGTGTTAAGCAGAATTTGGTGCCTCTGTATCATCCAGAAGCGAATCCTGTGGAGAGGAAGAACAAGGACCTTAAGGTGCTGTAAGATAAGTCCGACATTAACATAGGGAAGTATCGTGTCTCTGACTTAAGACGCTATCACTCGCGAGAGGGTGAATGCACTGAGATTCCTGAGCCTGTGGCTCCAAAACGTCCTCGCGGCCGACCGCAAAAGCTTGTGTCGGTTTGACCAGTTGTGAGGTCACTGGTCCTGTAGCCATGGCGCAGCAAGTGCGCCCGCGGCCGTCGCAGTTCTCGGGGAGTCGGATTTGAACAAGGGATCGATGCGCAACCACTCGTAGGCGCATTATTCATTGTCCGCGCACAATAATTATGTTAATTATTCAATAAACGTTTTTTTTTTAATAATGGCTCAATTTTCTGTTTAAATGGATTTCAGAAACAAAACCTGCTTTTAAAATATATTCAAATCTATGCATTGTCAATGGGACGCTGAATGTAGATGTTCACGCTAGTTGGTTAATAAATTCGTCATATTTTTCTTTTTTAATTGATTTCAGCCAAAACTCTATTAATAACATCTTCATAACTTATTCAGTCTGAACCAAACACCTGATATAGATTTTCGCTCTATTTTTTTAATAATGACTCATTTTTCTGTTTAAATTGATTTCAGCACTCCAGACTGTTTGCCATTAATTAACAAACTTGGGCTGATGAGCTTGTTCCACAAAACTGGAAGGATGCTATTATTGTTAAACTATACAAAGGCAAAGACCTCTCAGATTGCAGCTCATTTTAAGGAATTGCCCTGCTTTCAGTAGCTGGCAAGATCCTGGCGCATACCATCAACAAGCGCCTATGTACGTTAGCTGAAAGCTTCCTTCCCGATACCCAGTGTGGTTGCAGACCGAATTGAGGAACTGTTGATGCCATCTTTGTTGTTAAACAATTACAAGAAGAAAAGCCTTGAGCAACACTGTGACCTCTACATGTGTTTTGTGGACCCGGAAAAGGCCTTGGATCGCGTACCAAGATCGGCCCTTGGACAGTATATGAGAAATATGGATGTCCTCTGAAGTTCGTAAATTTAATGCGTCAATTTCATGAAGGCATGATGGTCCGTGTATGCCACGAAAATGACGTGACAGTTTAATGTAACAAGCGGAGTGAAATAAGGCTGTGTAATGGCTCCAACCCTATTTGCTACATACTTTGCTGCGGTTATGAAGGATGCCCTTAGGAACTGCAATGATAGTGTTTCATTAAATGTTCGCACGGACAAGAGTGTACAGGACCTTACCCATTTCAGAGTAAAACATAAAGTCCATCAGACCTCTGTGCTGTAAATTCTTTATGCAGACGATGTTTGCCTTATGGCTGACAGTATGGAGAATCTGCAAAGATATCTGCGCGAATCGCAAAAGCCGCTGCTGCTTTTGATAAACTGAACCAAAGAGAACTTGCCGTTTATAGAGCAATCACACTACCTCTGCTTCTGAATGCCTCGGAGACCTGGTGTCTGTACAAGGGTGACATCAGACGTCTTGACGTCTTACGCATGAAGTGTCTCCGTGACATCCTTCGTTTGCAATGGCAGAATCGTGTCTCTAACTCTGAAGTTCTTCGTCGGACTTTAATGACCAGTATAGAGAGTCTGCTAACGAAGCGTCAACTACGCTGGTCTGGATACCTGGTGCTTATGGACCCGTCAAGGTTGCCAAACTCGGTTCAAAGCAAATTAAAAATTCAAAAAGAGCAGGTGGAGTGGCTCTTGTCTGCACAAAAAAAATTAAAAGCTGGGCATTCTCCTGCGGAAATAATAGTGTGTAGCGGCCTGGGTCTTTTCCACGAGTTTCGCTTCTTTAAAAAATTTTAGGGTCGGCCCTCTGCGCTTTGTTACCTCGACAGGAGTGAAACTTAGGACATAAATTAAAAATATAAGTTTCCAAACGTAAATTACTATTATTCTTATTATTATTTATTATTTAAAAAATATTTAAAAAGTACGAAAAGAAAACTTACCAAAATGACAAAGATATTAACTAAAAAATATATACCATCTTATATTTAAATGTTATTTATTTATCAATTTTATGAAAAATTAAAACATTATTTGTCGCTAAGATTAAATTTTCAGTAACATAAAATAAAAATAAATATGGCGTCTAGCCGTAAAAGTTCTGGAACAACTGACAGTGACGTGACGCACGGGCAAGTGACCCTTTTCCAGAATAGAGCTGCCCCTCAACCGAGACTTTTTTATTCTCTAATTCGTACCCTTTAAGATTGTTTGGCTGCGTGATTGAGTTTAAACAGAGGCCGTTAGAAATTTCTTCAATTGATGTATAACTTCGATATAATCATTGCTTTTAAACTTTCGATTCCGTTTGTTCTGTTTGCTTATAAATTATTTTGCTTTTGTTATTTTGTAAAAGAGCAACATTTTCTGTTTTAGATATCTTGCGTTGTTATAATTCCATCAAAGTTTTTTTACAAAATAATAGTCCCGTACGCTCAAATCCGATGACATAGTAGAATGTAGCATCCCGAGCCGAGGCTCCGCAGGGTACTCGACAGCTAAGAGTGGTTTTAGGCAAAGTTCCCGCCCTCTGCGCCCTGCCTTATTAGACCCGCAATTTTTTTTGCAAATGTTACTTGGGCAGCTGTCTAAGCCAAGTAAAAAAAATCTCTTATAGGTAATTATACATTTTTAATCATGTACAAATTAGAATTAAACGAGAGACACCTGATGCTTGATTTTTATACCAAAAATGACAATCAATACAATAACTTTACTAATGTATGCTTTTTTATTATTTTTTTATTTAATGCTTTATAACGATAGATTTACATTTATTTAAGTGAAAGCACAATCGGACCTTATCATCCTGTACGCGGAACAATAATTATTTTCACTAGGAACACTCAGCTTGAAAATGAAGCTAACTTCTTATGGTTATACTTCGTGTTACTGCTATTTTAACTTTTCAACATATACGTACTTATAAACAAGTTTCCACCGAGCAAGCAGAGAAAATATTTTTATGCATTTTACTACTAGTGTATACGGGAAGCAAGAGTGAGCTAGTAAGCGTCATTATTATTTCAAAGAAATGTATCTTTTAATAAGCTACAGAGCGAGATAAAGGTAACGTGATGCATTCTATTCTCCATTCATTGTTTTCTCTAGTTTTTGTCGTGTACCACCTCACAGGAATCGCCATAATGTATTTAAGTAAATGAACTATCGTACTTTCCATTTTACAGCTTAGTGAAATATAAACAAAAAACCTGGGTTATTTCTTGGGATTCCTTTCTTTCGACAATAACAAATGTTTTACGAACGTTCCGGGTAGAAGTGTGCTCATTAAAAACTTCAACCTTTGTAATTATTCTTTATAAATGTAATGTTAAAGTTTCTAGACAATCAAATGTAATATGGACTTATAAAATTTGTATAGAAATGTAATAAAAACAATCTATTCACAGATCTATTATTTTCTTATTTTTCTTGCAGTAATAAACCGCTGTTAATTTTATATACAATATTAATAATGAATAAAATTATCGTACACTGCATTATTAATACAATGTATAATAATAACAGAGACTTGTGTAATAGACGACATTCCTTCCGTACGCAGATTAAGATGGCGCTTTCGCAGTATAGCATTTTTGAAAGTGGAACCCTATTAAATAATTCATTAAGAAAGACGTATTTAATTTTTGTCACAAAGCAAATGAATTGGCTTTTTATAAAAATGACCATGAATATTAAATTATACATACGGAGTCTGCTAAAAATACGGTTACAATTTTTAAAAATCTGCGGTAATTTTAGCTCATCGTTATATGAAAATGAGTACACACTATTTTCGCGGCAATCGATGGCAAATGTTTTTGCGATATTAATCCTTTGCGGTCGACGACATTTTCGGTCGGGTAAGGTCGATGATTTTCACTAATGCGTCGGGTACGTTACAGGTACAATGAAATTACGAAAGGATATCAACAGTGTAGGTAGTTTCTGAAGTACTTCTTAAGTTGAAGCTAACGTAATGTAACATAAACCCATAAACTAATGGTAGATTCAAGTATCGTCGCACTTTGTATACTTGGTTACCCAGATCACCAGAGACCTGCAACGGAGATTTTGAGGCAGTATGTGGTTCAATCATCACAATCATAGCTATAAGACATCCACTGCTTAATGTATGCCACTGACATAGATTTCTAACTGGACTGGTGAGAAGCAGCTTGTCTGTATCTTCCGAGGATCTTACTAAACCTGTTGTGTGTCCACCTAATGGGTGCACATCTTTCCATGCGCTTGTTGGTTCGTGGCCTCCACTCTAGAAAAAGCCTTAGCGCACTATGGTGCATCTAGGTTAATATCATCTCATAATTCATCTTCGTCTGATATGTCGTACGATATATATAATTTATGGTATACAGAGGTGAAACTATGTAGTTTTTTTTTTTATTTACAAGGTATTTTTCTGTAATTATTTTTATTTATTAATAATGAGACCTCAAAGTTGCGGAATTTTTAAACAGAAGTTTTTTAAAAAAATCTAGGACAGCTTCAAACCATCGTTAACATATCTTTTACGTAAAATATTTACAATGTTATATTTTTATATGCATGAGAAACTATTAGGTGTATTTATTAAATAAAAATTATAATAAAATATCAATAATAAATATTTAAAAAATGGAGAAATAAAATACACTGCAACCGAAAAAATAAAAATTGTCGTTAAAGTTTTAGTAGTTAGCGCTGATTTCCGCTGATTAGAAATTATGATTTTTATATTTGCTAAACTATCTACTTTCAGAATCGGCAATAAAATCTTGCCAATATTTGCTCCATTTTTTTGTAATTCACTTTCAAAGAGAGCGCCACGGAGACTAAAAATTACTTAATTAATCAAGCCGCCTACAGTTTTATTTTTATTTACATGCTTATTATTATGTAACAATGGTTTTCAAAAAGTATAAATATAGGAATAAGAGTATATAATATTTTATGTACATTTTATGTATATATATAGGTATGTTGTACGTACTTGTACTATAGGTACCTATCTAAGTCGTACTCATTACACAATAAAACCACGATAATATTTTTCCGGTTACATATACAGTAGAGACATACTTAACCACAATTGCAATAGTTAAAATATATTATCAATTTTTATCACTTTTACCACATTTACCTCATTTCTATTCATTTATATATCAGATCGGGAGCAAAATTGCACACGTTACAATAAATAATGCCGTGTGACTTTAAAATACGTATAAATATCTGTAAAATGATTGTTTCAATATTAGTGCCCTTTAAGTGTATACTAAATATACTTCTTAGGTAAATTGTGACAGTTTTCTTCGTGCAATTGAATTTAAAGTGAATTGTTATGTCTACACTAAGTATCAAAATTAACTACACTTACTGGATCAAAAAGAGGAAGGCCTTGCAAAGGTTATGAAGCCTAGAGTGCACATATATACATTTTGACGAGGAATTAAACAGGTAAGTTCCTATTTTATTTAACCTATCAAATAATTGTTATTTGTCAATGCATGTGCATACTGTATACAGGATCAAAGCTTTTGGGAAAAGCAATAACTATTTAATGTTCGGGCAGTTGAAATGTGGATGTTGCCTAGCCGGCGCGACCTATTTTTTTAAAATATTCATTATTGTCATTGCGATGTACTGGAATTTTTTTGATTTAACGTATTTGCGCCGCGCTTATTTTTTAATGCTTGAATTGCAGCGAAGTTATTTTTATTAAAAACTATGTTATTCCTTAAACGTAGCTAAAGCCGCGCCCTCGACCGCCATTTTGTTTTACTGTCGGAAGCCGGCGGTGTTTGCGAGCGCCAAACACGCGGAGGTATGCCTTTGAAATTACAAACAATAGTTTTAGCATGCTCTGCTTTAAAAGCGAACTATTTTAATTTGCCAACTTGTGTTCATTTATTGCTCGGCCGGTGTTCGTTATAATTTTATAGATCGCGCGGGCGTTCGCCATTTTGTTGTCGTCCGGTGCGTTGGCAAATCATGAAATGCATTATTATTTTTATTGAACTCTTTTAACATTATTTATAGTTTGCAAAGTTATTAAATGTAAAAACATATCTCCGGTATTTGGAAATAAAATCCTTATGTTTTTTTAGTTTGATTTTTTAATTTACTCTCATATCATATTATTTTTAAACGCTCAGAAATTGTTTGTTGTTTATCCTATAACATTTCTGCCATTTGTGTTTTATCTTCATTCAATAATGTTTGCTTTCCGGTTTCTTTAATTTTTTTCCGGTGGCTCAAGATCAATAAGTTTGAATCTTTGAAATCAATTTATGAATGTTGCTTCTGATGGAGCATGTCCACCATGAACTTCAACTAGCATTCGATGAGCCTCAGCTGCATTTTTCAATAACATAACCCAAATCACTAAATCGATTTTTAACGTAAAAGATACGTTCTTTTCACAATGACTTTAGATGCTCCAAATATTTTTAAATATGTAAAACAACGAACACTCAATATCCTACACCGAAATAAAAACACTAGTAACTCGCATAAGGATAAGTTGACAGAAAACAATTACATACATTTACTTATCACGTTTCGTGCCACGGCTTATTTGAAGATTTTCCATTCAGGGCGCGTGGGGCGTATACGACCCACACTTTAAAAATGAAAAAAAGTCTTTCAAGACGTATGCTTTACACTTTCAATATCGCGAAGCTATAATTAGCAGGAAAAGGTTATAAATTTTAATATGCATTACGTACGCGCATACGTGATGTAAAGTTATATTCGAGCCTTCAATTCATTTGTTTAAGAATCCTTTGTTTTTCAATGAGAACTGCAAATGATCTGAACGGAAGGTGCAGCCGCAGTCGTATACGCCCCACATAACACGGAATGTTTTAAATAAAAGGCATACATTTTTTATATGCAAAGTAAACGTTTATGCACAAGGAATCCACGGCAAATTGCGTGTCAAGAAATTATAATTGTATAAATGTAGGTATTTTTTATTTCTTAGTAAAAAAAAACACATGCAACATGTTTCTCAGTTACCTAATTGTGAAATTATTAATTTAGTTAATTTACCTTGTAATGAATGTGTGTATGTTAGCATCTGTTATGTAGTCTATGGACATCATTATTATCTGTGACTATAAGCAATACAAGAGACGTGAATCACTGCCTAATTGTAATATTATTTATCCAATACCCTGCCAAGCCAACCCAACTTTAAGACATGCATAACATGGTGTCAGAAGTTTATCTACGTCCCACAACATAGTCAGCCAACTTAGTTCAAGAATTAAGTCATCAACAGTCTTCGCACGTTGTAATCCAAAATGTCGGATCCTATACTTCAGCCTACACGGGCTCCTAACACCCCTTCAGCAACATTCAGTCTAAACGTCAATTCTCCTAATATGCCTCAGGCTTGGAAGAATTTCGCCATGGCCTTATTCTGCCAAAATTTACATGACTGCGAATAACCTCGACAACGAGCCAGATACAAGAAAAGTCGCCATTTTGTTGAACACAATAGGCACAGACGCCCTGCAAATTTTTTACTCCTTCGATATCGACATGGCTAATATCACATGCGAAGACTTAATTCTTCGATTTGAGACTTATTTTCTACCAAAAGTGAACATTTCTATGGAACGTCACAAGCTTTTTAATTGAAAACAAGGGCCCCACGAAGACATAGAATCATACGCAACTGACTTAAAGAACATTAGTTTGCAATGTAATCTCGGTTCAATGTGTGACGATCTTCTAAAAGATATTTTTTCATGGAACCTAAACTCCAGTTGCGCGTACATAAAAGAGAAAATTCTACTGGAGAGGCCGAAAACTTTTGAAGAAACGGTTTCACTTGCTAAGGTGATTAGAAACACTAAAATTGACGCGAAGTGCATCTCAAATGAGCAAGTAGAAGAGCAAGTAAATGCAGTGCAAAAACGACAATTCAAACAAGGACCAACTATACACCCTCCAGTCAGCAAGTCAAATTCAAGGCTGCAGGAGAATCGGAATCTAAACGAGGTATGCCCCAAGTGCGGCCAAGTACATAGGGTTCGTTGCCCAGCCTTTGGAGACACATGTAAAAAGTGTGGTAGAAAAAACCATTTTGCTGTCGTTTGCTATGCCCAGCCAAAAAGAATTAATATGACTTCTGAACTAGATCACAACTCGCCAATACATAGTGACTCACATTATCTAAGTTCATTATTTTTATCTGCCATACACAAGGACGATAATGATTATTTGACACATCTAAGCATAAACAAACAAGACACAAGATTCCTATTAGATACTGGAGCAGACACTAACATACTGTCACTTGAAACATACAAAAAACTACAATTACCTTTGTCAGACATCATAAAAAGCTCACACAAATTATCAACTTTCAGCGGCGAAATCCTACCAACTGTAGGTCAATGTCAAGTAAACATTCTACATAATGACAAAAACTTTTTGTTAAATTTTCATATCCTAGATCGTAACTGCCAAAATATCATAGGACGCAAAAGTTGCGAAGACCTGAAATTGGTTAAAAGAGTTCACAATGTCCAATTCAAAGACACTTCCAACAAGGACTTACTCGCAGAATACTCACACTTGTTCACAGGAATAGGTTGTCTTAAAGATTTTAATTGTCACCTTACCTTGAAACCAGATGCCACTCCATCAGTAGATGCTTGTCGTAGAGTTCCTTTTGCTCTACTAGACGACCTAAAAAAAAAAAAAAGGAAGAAAATAATATTATAATAAAAGTAGAAGAACCTACAGACTGGGTAAGTTCCATAGTACTAACTAAAAAAAATGGCAAAATTAGATTATGTATAGACCCAAGAAAGCTCAATGAAAGCCTCATGAGAGCTCATTATCAGTTTCCCGCTATTGACGAGACAAAAACTAGTCTGTCAGGTGCTCAATACTTCTCTACACTTGATGCAAATAAAGGCTTCTACATGCTAAAATTAGATCATTCCTCCTCTAAGCTTTGTACTTTCATAACACCATTGGGTCGTTATAGATTTCTAAGACTTCCCTTTGGCATCAATGCTGCACCTGAAATTTTTCATGCTGAAATGACTAAAAGGTTCAGTGACCTTGAGGGGGTCAAGGTCATGATGGACGACCTCCTGATCTATGGTAGTACTAAACAAGAACACAATGATAGGCTTGAGAGAGTCCTCCAGAGAGCACTAGAAATTGGCATTAAATTTAATAAAGAAAAATCAAACATTTGTCAACATGAAGTCAAATACTTAGGACACATCTTTAGTAAGGACGGTGTGAAAGTAGATCCGACCAAAGTCCAAGCCATTAACCAAATGCCGCCACCCACCAACCTTACTGAATTACAAAGATTCATGGGTATGGTAAACTACTTAGGCTCTTATATTCAAAATCTGTCACAAAAAACTGTCAATCTTAGGTCTCTTTTGTCTAAAAATACCGAATGGCACTGGTCTGACAAACATGACAACGAATTTAATGAGCTAAAACACCTTATTACAAATGCCCCAGTCTTGACTTACTACAATCAAAATAGAGACATAGTTCTGTCAGTTAACTCATCTAAGGACGCTATGGGTGCTGTAATTTGCCATGACAAACAGCCAATAGCCTACGCATCTGCTTCTCTCAGTCAAGCTCAACAAGCTTACTCTCAAATAGAAAAAGAGTTGCTAGCCATACTCTTCGGATGCACTAAATTCCACCAATATATCTACGGACGAAACGTCACAGTGGAGACAGACCAGAAGCCAATTGTTTCACTGTTTAAAAAACCAATTTTTAGCATTCCAGCACGTTTTCAGAGAATAATACTCAGACTTCAACCTTATGACATAAATATTGTATATAAACCAGGTAAATAACTCTATGTAGCCGACACTCTTTCAAGATGCGCCTCAGCTGAAAATGCCTTGACCGACCTTGAAGATGACATAGACCTTCAGGTTAATTTAGTTATTAACTCACTGTCCATTAGCCCACATAAAATGAAAGAATTTCAGGATCATACCGCCAAAGATCAGGACTTAGTAGCAATCATGAAGTTATGCAAAACTGGATGGCCAGAACATAAAAAATCAGTCCCTGCCAACATAAGATTTTATTTTTCAATAAAAAATGAACTTCAAGTCATAAATGATCTTCTCCTAAAAAATGACCGCATTGTCGTCCCTAACTCTCTTAGAAATGATATCTTGAAACTTTTACATGAAGGCCACCAAGGCATTAAAAGTTGTCAGAATTTAGCCAAAAATTCTGTCTACTGGCCTAACATTTACACAGATATTGAAACATACATCAGTTCATGTCATATTTGTCTTACTCACAGGCGTAATAACACTAAAGAGCCAATTTGTCACCATGATATTAAACTTATTCCATGGCATAAAGTGGGTGTTGACCTTTTTGACTTTGACTCCCTTAAATACCTGTTAGTCTTTGATTATTTCTCTAAGTTTGTGGAAATAGCACATCTCAATAACAATTCTACAACAAGTAATGTTATTTGTCATTTAAAATCAATTTTCTCTCCTCATGGAATCCCATACAGCTTGCAGTCAGACAATGGTCTCCCATTTAGTTCCAATGAGTTTGCAACTTTCACTGCTCAATGGCAAATAGAGCATATTACATCTAGCCCATATCATAGTCGCTCCAATGGAATGGTGGAAAAAGCAATAGGCACTATAAAAATATATTTAAAAAATGTCTTGTGGATAAGACCGACCCATATCTTGCTATCTTGCAATACAGAAATACCCCTAAATATGGTTTATGCTCTCCAGCCCTTTATTACAATACGCATTCCAGAGACTTACCACCTCTTAATAAGGGGGACAAGGTATACTTTAAGACACAACCACATTGTTCATGGACACCAGGCATTATTTCAGATGTTTGTCCTAATAGATCATACACTATTGACAATGACGCTGGTAGCACATTTCGTCGCATCGCATTCACATCATGAAACCGAAGACAATGCCGTGTTCTCCTGTACACCCATCGAGAAATGTTCCTTCTACAATCAACCAATACCAGGACACCTGGAAAATGAAACAAACATTGATGATATATATGATTACAAGAAAATGACAAATACTCATCTTTTGGCCGTGCAATTAGGAAACCTCTTAGATATAGTGAATAATATATTTACATTTTATTGTATTTCTTCTAACTTAGCTAAAAGCAAGAAAATTGTTCTTTGTAAACATTGATAACAAAATGTCACCTACTTAAGTCAAACACCAATGTCAATTGTCATATGTTGCCAACTCACAAATAATTAATACCATAATTGTTTTGCTGCTTTTGTTATCAAATGTTAATAACCTTCAAAAAAAAAAGGGAAGATGTTATGTAGTCTATGGACATCATTATTATCTGTGACTATAAGCAACACAAGAGACGTGAATCACTGCCTAATTGTAATATTATTTATCCAATACCCTGCCAAGCCAACCCAACTTTAAGACATGCATAACAGCATCAAAATACACAAATCTTACAAAAAATAAAATCAATACACAAAAATTAGTTCATATGGTGCATTACCGAAAAACACTATTTTTATTGTCATATTATAAAGAAAATACCTTCATATGTGTAGACCCATGTCTATCAGGGTACTGGATCCAATCGTAAAACAAAGTATATAAAGCTAGTATTGAATACATGTGAAAAGTAAGTTTGTTACTATAATAGTATCTGTGTGGTACACGGTTACCAACACGAGCATGTAAGCATAACGCGTTTTGATATAAGGAAAAACTAGTTGTTCTATTCTTGTTATAACTGAATGTGGATTTTAAATGAGAAAGAAAATTGAAAATTTTTGTTCTAAAATATAATCTAAACTAGTTAGACGTTCTGGCAAACGTAAAAGAAATGAATTAAAAGTTATCGACATCGAATTACGGCCGCTTTTTTTACTGGATCTGGTAGGACACAAATGATTTCTAAAGGTGCCTTTACATCACTTTACCACCGCACATAAATTGATGAAAGCAAATTTGTTATTTTTATACGTGAGAAAAAGTCATTGCTCGTCATAATTGCGTTAGTTAACACTTCGTATATCGGAGGTGGTAGGTCGATCTCCCCCGAGATTTCCAATAAGCCTTCGTGGTGTCGGCGCATGGAATAGTTCCAAACCTCACCTCCCGAGGTCGCCTTAAGAGCCGGCTAAAGAGGGATAATCATAGTCATAACATTAAATATCCAATCAACCCGTGTAAAGTGATTACTCTATAATATGTTACAATAACTCATTTTTCCTTAAGATTTTTTATGAGTACATCCCAAGATCTAATTCAAAAAATATGATCGTCTTCTGTAACTTCAAAAATATTTGCTTAATTAAAGTTGTTTACGCCGTGATATACATTTACTGTTTTTCTAATTGTAAATACATTTACTTTTTACGTTCATATTTAACATTCGAGCCTTACTTAGTAGAAACTAGTTCCGAGTGGTTGTTAAGATTTTAAAGTAACGTTCTTATCTATGTATGTTAAACTGTCGTTCACTTCAATTTATTTTACCTACAAATTTTATCTTCTCTCCATATATACAAATAAACATAGTTTTTAGTGGTTGTCAAGATTCTAAATAACTTTGTTTTTTATGTATGTTAAACTGACGTTCGTTTCCAGTTTATTTGCCTCAAAAGTGTATCTCTAATGCATATATACAAATAATAATAGTTTGGCGTGGTTTTCAAGCTTTCAGTTAACTTTCTCATGTATGTATGTTAACTGACGTTCGTTTTCAATTTATTTTCCCTGCAAACTTTATTTTCACTACATATATACAAATAAATATAATTTTGCGTGGTTGTCAAGATTTTGAAATAACTTTCTTATTTATATTTGTTAAACAGGCGTTCATTTTTGGTATATTTTGCTTACAAAGTTAATTTTCTCTCCAAATATACAAACAAATATAGACTTGAGAGGTTGCCAAGATTTTAAATAATTTTTTTTTGAATATTTGTTAAACTGACGTTCATGTTTAATCTATTTTGCTTACAAATTTAATTTTCTCTACATATGTTCAACAAATGTAGTTCTGAGTGGTTCTCAAGATTTTAAAATAACTTTGTTATGTATATTTGTTAAACTGACGTTCATTTTCAGTTTATTTTGCATACAAATTTAATTTTCTCTACATATGTTCAACAAATGTAGTTCTGAGTGGTTCTCAAGATTTTAAAATAACTTTGTTATGTATATTTGTTAAACTGGCGTTCATTTTCAGTTTATTTTGCTTACAAATTTAATTTTCTCTACATATGTTCAACAAATGTAGTTCTGAGTGGTTCGTAAGATTTTAAAATAACTTTGTTATGTATATTTGTTAAATTGACGTTCATTTTCAGTTTATTTTGCTTACAAATTAAATTTACTCTCCGTATATACAAATAAATATAGTTTTGCGTGGTAGTCAAGATTTTGAAATAACTTCTTATATATTTGTTTAACTGACGTTTATTTTGCTTACAAATTTAATTTTCCCACCGTATATACAAATAAATATAGTTTTGAGTGGTAGTTAAGATTTTGAAATATCTTCTTATATATATTTGTTAAAATGACGTTTATTTTGCTTACAAATTTAATTTTCTCTCCGTATATACAAATAAATATAGTTTTGAGTGGTAGTCAAGATTTTGAAATAACTTCTTATATATATTTGTTAAAATGACGTTTATTTTGCTTACAAATTTAATTTTCTCTCCGTATATACAAATAAATATAGTTTTGAGTGGTAGTCAAGATTTTGAAATAACTTCTTATATATATTTGTTAAACTGACGTTTATTTTGCTTACAAATTTAATTTTCCCACCGTATATACAAATAAATATAGTTTTGAGTGGGAGTAAAGATTTTGAAATAACTTCTTATATATATTTGTTAAACTGACGTTTATTTTGCTTACAAATTTAATTTTCCCACCGTATATACAAATAAATATAGTTTTGAGTGGAAGTTAAGATTTTGAAATCATTTCTTATATATATTTGTTAAACTGACGTTTAATTTGCTTACAAATTTAATTTTCTCTCCATATATACAAATAAATATAGTTTTGAGTGGTAGTCAAGATTTTGAAATAACTTCTTATATATATTTGTTAAACTGACGTTTATTTTGCTTACAAATTTAATTTTCTTTCCGTATATACAAATAAATATAGTTTTGAGTGGTAGTCAAGATTTTGAAATAACTTCTTATATATATTTGTTAAACTGACGTTTATTTTGCTTACAAATTTAATTTTCCCACCGTATATACAAATAAATATAGTTTTGAGTGGAAGTTAAGATTTTGAAATAACTTCTTATATATATTTGTTAAACTGACGTTTATTTTGCTTACAAATTTAATTTTCCCACCGTATATACAAATAAATATAGTTTTGAGTGGAAGTTAAGATTTTGAAATAATTTCTTATATATATTTGTTAAACTGACTTTATTTTGCTTACAAATTTAATTTTCTCTCCGTATATACAAATAAATATAGTTTTGAGTGGTAGTTAAGATTTTGAAATAATTTCTTATATATATTTGTTAAACTGACGTTTAATTTGCTTACAAATTTAATTTTCTCTCCATATATACAAATAAATATAGTTTTGAGTGGTAGTTAAGATTTTGAAATAATTTCTTATATATATTTGTTAAACTGACGTTTAATTTGCTTACAAATTTAATTTTCTCTCCGTATATACAAATAAATATAGTTTTGAGTGGAAGTTAAGATTTTGAAATAATTTCTTATATATATTTGTTAAACTGACTTTATTTTGCTTACAAATTTAATTTTCTCTCCATATATACAAATAAATATAGTTTTGAGTGGTAGTCAAGATTTTGAAATAATTTCTTATATATATTTGTTAAACTGACGTTTAATTTGCTTACAAATTTAATTTTCTCTCCGTATATACAAATAAATATAGTTTTGAGTGGTAGTCAAGATTTTGATTCTTATATATATATTTGTTAAACTGACGTTCTTTGTCAGTTTATTTTGCCTACAGCGTTTATTTTCACTTCATGTATATAATTAATTATAAAATAAATGAATCAATATAATGATCGCTAGATAGTGACCGATGCAGCAGTTAAATGCTTATATGAAATTGAGGCGCGTGAACTGTCAAACGCATGAAGTTTGAATAATTATTAGTCATTTTAAGTTTTGAAAGTTTCTATGCAATTTTCTCTTTAGTTTTTTTTTTCATATGAATCTTCGAGAAATAATTAAGAAACGAGTTTTGACGGTTCCAAGTGAAGCAATGTTTAATTCGTATATATATAGTTTATCTGTGGATGACGCCGTCAGTGGACGAACGTCCCATGGCTGGAATAATGATGATGATACAACTTACTATAAGAGTGAAATAGTTTAAAGGACTACATTTTGACATTTTCCCGCATCAGGAGCCATCCTGTAACTGTTATTATATCAGATAACCAAAGGCCCCTTCTTAGGATTCTTTGGAGAGACTTTGGACAAGTTCACCCCTTAAGAAGCCTGCAGTTGAAAACAGTCACATATGGCACTAAATGCGCGCCTTACTTAGCTTGTCGTACCCTTAGACATTTGGCCAAGTTGTACGAACATCAGTTTTCAGAGGCAGCGGAAGTAGTACGCTTAGAATGCTACATGGATGATTTTTTAAGTGGAGAAAACACAATAGTAAAAGCACAGGCAATTTGCAAACAATTAATACAGCTATTAGATAAAGGTAAATTCACACGTCACAAATGGTTAACTTTAATTTTGCAACATATTTTAAATACTGATCAATCAACACAGCAGGTTAGTTATGAATTTACACCAGATAGCGCCATTAAAACTTTAGGCATAGAATGGTCACCACACAATGATTTATTAGGGATAGCCATTCAACCACAAAGTCCACGAAAGCTTTACATCTCGAGTTAGTCACAGAGTTGTCAGCTCAAGCATTTATTAACGCATTGAAGAGATTTATTAGCCGAAGAGGTATTTATCAGTATATTTATTCAGATAATGCAACAAACTTTAAAGGTGCTCACAGCTGAGTTAAAAGAGCTATTTAAGATGTTCAAAGATGACGTTTCATACAGTCAACTAATAGATTTTTGCACAACAATATCGATTCAGTGGAAATTCACAGTTCCTCTAGCTAGTCATATGGGCGGACTGTATGAAGCAGGCACTAAATCAGTAAAATCTTTGCTGAAAAGATATTTAGGAAATAGTAAGTTAACATATTAATTATTAAACACTGTATTGGTCCAGATAGAGGGAGTCCTGAACTCGAGGCCGCTATGTGGTTTAAAAGATGTGCCAGAATCTGATGCTTTATGTTTAACGCCAGCACACTTCTTAATAGGTGCCCCGATTTCGGACATTCCCGAACCTAGTTTATTGGATAAGACAGAAAATAGATTAAGTTTGTTTCAAAGAATAACAGGCATTAAGCAACCATTTTGGTCTCAATTTTATTGTAACTATTTATCAGAATTACAGCCTCGAAGCAAGTGGTTGCTAGCTAGAGATAATTTAAATATTGGAGAAATTGTGATTTTAAAGGAAAAATGCACACCACCTGCTTGTTGGCCATTAGGCAAAGTAATTAGTGTAAATAAAAATTCCAAAGATGGTTTAGTTAGATCTGTAGTAGTAAAAACATGTAAGGGTCAATACACAAGGCCAATAAATAAATTAATTTTGTTACCTAGCAATAATTAAATTAACCAAGACACTGGGTCTATTGACTTCAGCTTGATTAATCTCATTTACTATTTCAGCATCGTTATTTAAGCTTTAGCTCAACTCAGTTTTGACTGTCATTTGGAATATTCATATTTTATTCTTGTATTCATTCATATTATTAGCATTAAGTTCACAGTCACAGTTCACATGTTGAATAAACTTATTCAACTCATCGATCGTCAGCTTATTATCTATTTATTTTCTTATCTTATTCTATTTTTAACTCTGCTTCGCAAGGTGTTATAGTTGTGGAGAAAAAGCAGGAAAATACTCCACAAAACATTTTTAATGCATTTAACAGATTTATGCATATGCACTTTATCAGATTATTGCATAAATGAAATCAAAATAATCAGGCGACATCACTGCCAAGGATTCTTATTTAAATATTCGTTTATTGAATAATAGCCTTTTTCCGTCAGCTTATTGGGCAGTCCCATAATATTTTTCGACATTACATTATAAAATCTGATTCCATTTATTACAAATGAATTTGAGACATTTTGCGGTCGCTACTTTGATGCAGCCAGTTTAGAGTTTATAACGGTGCCTTATGAAGAAACGATGGTGGCCTTTTAGTTTTTGATTTTTTTTATAATTATATAGTAATAAAGTAGTCAGTATATAAACTCGAGTAGAGAAAACATAAAAACGCCCGAAATAAGCTGCGCTTTAGCCGCAGATTGTCAAAGCCTTTTTCTATTTGTTGGTTATCCATCACAAGTGGAGTAGGCAAAAGCTAATCTTTAGGCGTGACGACGACGAATAAGTAACTTGGGTCCGTGGCTAAACATTGAAGCAAACCCTGACGGCGACGCGTTGTCTCGGGTCGTACGGGGGTCAGGCAATGAAATCCAGCCTTCCATAAGGCTAGCCTAGACAGAGGCTTTAGTGCCGTGACTTATTGGATTCGGGCGCCACAGTCAAAAATACCTAGACTATGCGAAAGTGGATAGGAATTTCCATTTAAAACTCAGCAGACAGGATATTTTCTTGACAGATATTTCGCGCGAAATAAAAATAATTGATTTGGCACTGTTACTATTTGTTAAAATATTCCCGGAGAAACATCATAAGGACATTAACAGAGCAGCGCGGGCTATATCATTACTTACGTAGTTTTGGGCTGATTTTCTATTAATGTTTTGTCGTGTGGAAACAATGAATTAACAGTTTGCGCTCGATGTTTCCGCTGTGGCGGCATTCGGAAGTAGTCGTTAAGTCGGTGCCGCCAGTCTGGCGGCAAGATGTCATTACGAGGAAAGATTTCTGGATCAGTAGAGATGAGTTCATTAGGAAGTTAGCCACTCTGTACGTCGCACGTTTTATTTTAAAATTAAAAAGAACTGTATGTATCGCCACCAAATTTGTGATCAAAATTTAAATATATTTAAATTTAACCGGTGTAGTTCCCAAATATGTAGGAATTTAGAAATAATTGCGAAGATAATGAGAGTAGTGATGATGAAATAGATTTTGAAGTATACGATGAAAATATGAACAGTGAAAGTGACCGAATATTTATGTAGTTATGTAGGTTTATATATGATGACTATAAACAAATTAGCCGTGACTTCGTCCGCGTGGAATTTAACAAAATAAATATTTAGTTTATCAGATTTTTGTCTTTTTATTTTAATTATGTGAGCCGGACGTGAATTTTTTGATTTTCATAAATTTCTATGTCACTTACAATTCGAAACGTCATCATTCGTTTGCTGTTTCAATTCAAATCATCGTAAACTGTCACGGCAATATTGAAATTCATGGGAACGACAGTGGCGCCGCCTAACAAAAATTGGTCATACCAAGTTAGAGTTAGTTATGCATAACAACTTTGCTGAAAATCGTCACATGATCAAATTCATAGTTTACGATTCTATAAAAAAAATCCACATATTTCAATCAACTTAAAAATCTTTCATGCTGTAGTAAGAATTATTTAATAACATAATTTTAATTTAAGATTTAAGAATAAGAAAAGGAAGGTCTAACATACCTTGTATAACTTTATGGTATATGCATACACTCAGATCCTTGAAGGGATTGTTAAATTTTTGTATACGAATTCGTAGTAAATTTGTATGCGATGGCAGAAACAGAGAGGGGCATATAACAGCTCGCTGAAATATGTAGACATGTCAATAAAAATAATGTCTCTCTCTTTCTATTACGGACTTAAAAACGGGATTGGTAGGATCATTAAAAAAATTGTTTAGATAGGAAGAAAAATCTGGTACGTTGAGGTGAACACAGCATTATAGGGAGGCCTGTCTAAGCTTGCTATTAGAGTACTGGAGTATCTAACCCGGCATATATATATACGACGGACTCGACAACCGCATGCAAAATCTTGCAATGCTTATAAGTTATATCTCTTTATTTTTTTATGTTCACGCACGTAGTACGTGACTAGATTTTGAACCCAACGACTAGGCGGGTGTAGCTGTACATATTTTGTAATTGATTGTTCTTGCATTTATGATATACGAATTATAAAAAAGAAAAATGAAGCAGTCATGTAACCTGCACGGGAATCCAAAGAAGACGAAATGCCGACAGTATTCATGTATGTATAGGCATTATTATGTTCTCTGTTTTAATAAGAGAAGATGTGTAGATGTTACTTTATTGGTTAATAATTTCAAGTTTTAAATCATTCAACTCTAACAAAATAACGAAGAACTTTTTATCTAGTTCTAACTTGAATCTATAGCACTTGAGAGAATACTTCTAAAAATTCACATTTCCATAGGTCGTTTATGAACCACAGCCTTTCGGCGAAATTATTGAGCGGGACAGCGTGAGAAAACTCATTCCGAAGCCAAACCGTTTCTTTAATTAAGCCAGATGGTTTTTTGCGGTTTTAGTTTCGTAAAGTGTCCATCGTGAGAGATGTCTTTATAATACTCCTTCTACAATCTCTATCTCTAAAAGAGAAGTTTTAAATGTTAGTACGATCGAAAAAACAACAAAAATTGATACGAAAAACATTCGTTAATTCTTAATTTAAATTTTAAATTATCAGCCGAAAGGTAACATTACTTATAGTATCAATAAAATTTCAAGATCGAATTACGCAATTTCAAACATTTAAATACTCATATAGAGTTTACAAAAAGTTTACTCAAAGCTTATTGTGTTATTAACATTAGACATAATATATTTTAGATTTTTCATCGATATGTACAAGTAACTTTTTAAAATGTAGCACCAAATATTTACCTAAAATCGCTAAGCATTTAATAAAATTAACTTTCGCTATATACAGGTTAATTAGAAATAGGTATAAAGAGCTTTGAAAGGACTGATATAAAGCTCATTTACTAACTATCATTATAGGTTACTTTCTATACAAAAATCAATGGATATAAAAATTTGCAGAGTGCGAAATTACACCAAATAAGTCGCCCATCTCCTTTCTTCCATCGGACAATAAGATGCACGGATTCACGATATCCGTACACGGTTGAAATTCCTTCCGCCCGCACTTTATGTTTCGCTAATACTTTTACAGTGCGTACAGCCAAAGATTGGATCAATCTTCCGGCACCATTGTTTCCAGGCAATTATAAGTTACGGGTATTCAAGACAAGAATATATAAGTGAATAGCTTTCTCCTCCTTTCTCCGGCAAGCATGTACCACCGTAGGCCACGTCATCGGTTAACATCAGGCAAGACAGAGGTCAAATATTTCGCCTTTAGAAAATAAAAGAAGTAATAAATAACGTAAGCAAAAAAGGCGATCGAAAAGTTTAGATAATCACACGTTAAAATTAATTTTCGTTTACCCTTGGCTATCGTATTCCAATAGAATAAATAAATTAATGTAACATATTTCAAACAGATTATTTTAGCATTATTATTGGAAAAAGTTGTAAAATCTAAAATATTTTGTTGGAAAATGAGCAATGCAACTTTATAACTTGTATACGTATTTCCAATCACGCTGTATAAGAGAGTATTCCCATTTATCCTATGTTGTGTCATATAAGAACACTGCTGAATTTTTAAACACAATCTTTTATATTACTAAACTTATAAATACGCCTTTTATTAAACTGACATTTGATAATCGATTTGTATTAATATTCATATATCAGCTTGAAATTTCCTTCAATAAACTACACGGTAATAATAACTATTATTATATACATTTACATGTTTATATATGTATATATAAGAGCAGTGCTAGCCCGGCGGTAGAGGACTAAGACATTCGATGGAAGGTGGCGAATATTTTCAAAGGAATTTCTGCCAGCGTCTATGTAGAGGTTCACGAATCTGAACCAATTTTCAAAGCACATTTTCCAGTCTACAAGAAGCACTTGTTCAACGACCTTTTCGAAAGCATTGAGCGCATCTTTTTGTGTTGATAACTGTATCCTCTTCAGGTTTTTTTTTGAAACTATAAAAAGACACAATGTGCTAAACCATCATATTTGAAGAAAAAAGGGTAATTTAAATTTGAAGCAAATTTATTTTTACTTTTAAATATTGCGAAATATTAAAAAGATTCTTAACTTGGTCTCAAAGGCGCGCTGCATAGAGGAGTCGCTGATGGAGGTCTCATCGGTCGCGCAGTCCCGCGCGTCGTCGGAACAGCGAGCAGGGAGTGCGGGCTCGCGCGCGCGTGCGACGTGCAACGCCGCTGCCGCCGCCGCCGCCGCCGTCGCTGTACCTGCTGTGGTAAGCACAACGAATGCGCCGATTCTAGGTAAACGTTTTTGTGTTTATTGCAAGAAGAGTAGACATGATCGCGATGAGTGCTCAAGGCTTAAATCTAATAGTGATCCGCATACAGTTTCGTGTTAAGGTTGTGGTATGAAAGGTGTTATTCATGCTAATTGTGTTAACTGTAATCCAAAAAATATGACTTGACCAGAATTATTATGCGTGTCGGCATAAGGTGGCTACGATCCCTCAATCAGCCGCCAAGGCTGCAGAATAAAAGAGTGTGGTATACACTTCTCCGTTTTCTAGGTCTTCGGCTACAGAAGCAGAACTCTGATATTCCTTCTCTCCCTATTCCGCAACCTCCTATTTTATAGCACCTCGTGCAGACCATCTTATGGAGTAAAACTCCTAATCATCCAACCATCCTTACTTCTTATATTATACCATACCAGAAAACCACCCAATGTGACATCGATGTCATAGATATCTTATACGCGCTCAAAAACCAGACATATCCGAATTTTAAAAAAATCGTTCTCTTTGAACTCCTATAAATCCACGATTCTACTGGCTAAAAATAGAAAATGGAATATAGTATTTTAGATATAAACTATCCTCTTCCCAAAGATAATCTACAATAACAAAAACAAAGACAATTAGCTGCATAAAACTGCTATTCTAAATCTATGGGTCATTAAAAGGAGACTCTTTGAGTTAACCAATATGAAGCCTCGGTTGCACATCTTCTTTTTTACCAAGACAATTTGAGCGAATGATCCTTAACTTTGTAACATCAGCTTTGGTGGCGGATTCAAAGGTGGTTCGATATCCAAACTACATAACTATAGACACCATACTTTTTTGCAAAAAGATAATGCTACATATAAATCTAAAACATTTCTTTCATGTCATTTAAAATGTGCGTACGCAACATATAGGAACATCGATTGATTTCCAGAAATAAATTTGTGTTTTGTTTTCAGGGCGGTGGTGTATTCTGCGATCGCTATGGCTTGCTATAAACAATGTAATAATTCTTCAGCTTTGACACCGAGACACGATTATCTTGTTTACTTTCAAGCTCTTCAGGAAGGAAATCGTCATTATGGTTTGTTAAAATAACTAGTTGAAGATAATCTAGTTTTATTTGAAATACCCGCTTTATTCTTCCAATGGTTTTCAAACTCATATCTTCATTATTAAAAAAGACAATCCATTAACAAGAGCAGAATAAATATAAAATGGACATAGAAGACAACGATAGGTCATAATTGAGTTACTCTTAGAACACACTTCAAAAAATGTTTCTAACCTCTGAGAAAGTTTCCACTTGTAGTCATTATTCCTATGTATATTTCAATCAAACTCAATATTAACCATTCTATAATGCAATGTTAAAGTTTTTATTACGATATTTATTAAGTATTTCTAGTAGTATTGATTGTTATTTGTCTCCATAGTTACAGCACCTTCAAAGATTAGACATAAGCCTTATAGTTAGTCCCGTGCTGTTTTTATAAAATTTAAAAACTAGTGTACCTCCAACTTTTTTAAACATAAATTACGTTCACGATTAAGATATTACTTTTTCTACAGCCACCATATTAGCATAATGTATAAAATATCATTTCTTTTTACGCTTTTTAATAATTATGTTTTTCATAATATTTATTCTTTATGCTTCATAAATCATAAATTATTGTTTATTATTTAACATATTATTAATTCAAAAAAATCTTTCTAAATTTAAATGAGTGTAGTAATAGTTATAATTGTCAAAACATTCTTTGTATAAATAATCAGTTAAGTCAAATTTTAGGTCGATATTTTTTCATACGTTTATTTTTTTTTCAATTTTATTTCTATTTAGTAGGCCATAAATGCATGATTACTTTTGTATTGTTTTTATGTAAAAAATCACTGTTTTAGGTACTAAAATTGATGACCTTTAAATCATTTTCTAAAATTCCATAAAGTTAGTTTTTTTTAACGATACATGTTATTGTATTTCTTGATTATATAGAAGATCTTTTTATGATATAAGTGTAGATAATTTTTATTCTTACGTTACACTTTTTAAGCGTTTTTTAGTTTTTAACTCGTTGTCGTATTGCAAATTTTAAGTAAGACATTTCGGAAAATAACAATAATACTTAAAATGGAAATTATATTGTCATATAATAGTATCTTATATATAAATTCTGGAAAAGACCTAAACAGTCAGTTGACTTTATAATAAAACCACAAGCTTTATGAACACTTTTCAAAAAGGGCAAATAACTTGAAACCTGCAGAGAAGTAAAAAAGTTTAAAGTTAATCCATAATATCGTCGTCATTCACAAAACTGAAGTTTAAATATTTAACAATATTTTTAATGTACGTAATAAGTTAATTTTATTTAAACGTAAGTAAAGTTAGGCTATGATAATATTAGTTGTATATATTAAATACAAGCAAATGAAAGTCCGAAACGTGAATTTATTTAATATTAGGCATAAAACTGCTCAGAGATTTGTAAATATAGATTATTAGATCTCGCGGTAAAATTAAAAATATTCATATATGGTAAAAATTTGGTACAGAAAATTCATTTTAATTTTAAAATTACCTTTGTTTTTATTACTTTTATTAGTTGCATGATTATTGGGTGAAAGGAAAACCAATTCCCCATTAAGCTTTTTCTCTTATTCTTAAATATTTGCGTTGTATGATTGGTCCGCCATTTTCTCTATCAAAACAATATTCAATATTTGTTTTATTATGTACCTCGTCGGAGAATGCGACGCAACTGCAAATTCGTGATTAATTTTATAATGAAAACAAAAAGTTATTTATAATAAAACGACCGCTATTTTTCTTATACATTTCACATGTTATTTACATTTATGATTTGCATTTTTTTCTTGCATTTCCTTGTGAGAATTTTGTTTTGTTTTTAATAATTATTTTTCAGCCTACATTGTAAGTTAATAAGGATAAATTAGCATAGCAAATGACCTTAGATTAAGATGTACAATCAAAAAAACAAAACGATATGACACATAGTTAAGGAGAACAATATATCCAAGGACTGTACCATATATAAACAGACCTTGGATTAAATATAAGGTAGATTTAGGACAATATTTTATTTATTTCACAACATTATTATAATTTTTATTAAGGAAGTAGTAGAAAAGTTGAAGTGTGTAAAAATAGATAGGTGATTTTTTTTCTCCTAGGTTGGTAGGACTGTCTATAACATTTGCCAAGCGTCTATTTGTTAATCATTTGGCTCAGCCTAAATTATTTTAAAATATGTTTTTTGTCTCAACGCATAGTCATTGGTTTGGTGCTAAAATCGCTTAAGTTTTTGAAAAAAAAAACATCAAAATGATTTGCTTCCAGTGGCGTAGCTAGAATATTTGGGGCCCCTGGCAAAATTGTGGTCAGGTGCCCCCCCCCCCCTTTTTTTTTACTGAGTTTAAATATTTTTAGATTTCAGAAACCAATGGCCTTATCTTTTCACGCACATAAGACCATATAGTGTTCTCTTGGGGTGCTTTTTTAAAACTTCATATGGTGTTCTCTTCAATTGAATCTTTTTTTCTGAAAACGCCATATGGTGCTATTTTGAAGGTCAAAATTTACAAAAAAAATATAAGGTGCTATCTTGAAGGAAAAACTTTTAACAAACACATATTTAGTTATCTTAAAGGATTAAAAAAACGGGCGTTGGTAGCTTTGGGGAGAGGGTCCCAAAAATAAAACGAAAAAATTACCTTGTAAAAAGAAATAAGCCGAAATTTTAAAAATAACATAAACCGAACAGGATGCATTTGAACCTGATGACCAACTCCGACTAGTAAAATATTGTGAATGCGGCTGACCCACGCATATTGAAAAGGGAAGATTCGCCACGCTATTGACGGACGAATGAGGTGTTCACAGAAAACATGTAAAAAAAGACTTCTCTATTTTATAACACAATTTCGAAAATTAACATATGGCGATTTCGGCCACTATGCGCATTTTATATATAAATTGTTTAGGCATGAAAATGAAGTATATTTCGGTTAAAACAGATGTTAGCAGGTCTGCGATTTATGGTATAATTCATGGCTTCTCAAATTATTTAACTCCCGATACCCTTTCGGTTTATAAGTTTTTCGCGACCCGATTAATAATTCATACACAAAATATTGAATGTTTATGGAAGGTCTTCAAGACTGTTTGCGTTAAAACAAATGATTTAGGTCTATTGAAATAGCTGCAAACCGTTTCGTTTTCAATAAAAATATGCGGCTAGTTTCCTATTTTAATAAATTCTTGGCATATTTCATTAAATTCTTGATTTTTAATTTTGGGGCCACAAAAGATACCAACTCCCAAAAAAAATTAAATAATAAAAATCTCTGACTAACGAACCGAACCAGTTTCGGCATATATTAAATTTGTAAATGTTCTTAGGGCCCCATTAATCTGTTGAATATGTCATTTTTGGCAAAAAAGGCCCCACAGGAGATCTGAACTCTGACATCGCTAGTTAAAATCGTGGTTTTCATTTTTCTTTTAACATTTTTTTGTTCATCAAAAAAAATATTTTCAATTTGCGTGCCCCCCTTGCCAAATACCAATTCGATTCAGATTCATAAGTCCTATATTATCCATAAGATGAATTACTTAATATTGACGTCAAGTTGAGTCTACCACCAGTTCGGATGGTAAATGCCTCACACCTGAGACGAAGACGCGAAATAAACTCAACCCGGACTATGTGATTTTTTAAATAATATTTAGTTACATATTTAATATAAATAGCCTGTAGGTAAAACCAACATTCCCAAAGTGTGCCTTCTAAAGGGTTGTTAAATATCTCCCTTCCGCCTTTTTGTCTTTTGAATTTCGCGGCTATGTACAAAGCGCTACAGAGCTCGTATCTGACAATACTATACATAATTGGAAAGGTCTTGACATAACCTACAAAACGACGCTATACATGATTAGTTTGGATATTGCGTTCAACAGTTATAGACGTGTAAACATGGAGTTCACTAACGCCGAAATTCGCGCTGTTTTAAAGTTTTCCTTCGTTAAAGGCAAATCCGCTAGAGAAACATTCCGTGAGATTAATGGTGTTTTAGGGGATGGTACTCTATCACTTCGAACCGCGGAGGAATGGTTTCGACGATTCAGAGCCGAAAGGCGAAAACGATACCATGGATAAGCCAGCCGGCGGAAGACCTGTGACGACAAATACCGATCAAATCATAGACTACATCGAGTTAGACCGGCATGTGGCATCTCGTGACATCGCCCAGGAGATGGGAGTTAGTCACCAAACCATTTTAAACCATCTGCAGAAGGCTGGATACAAAAAAAGCTTGATGTTTGGGTGCCGCATGATTTGACGCAAAAAAACCTTCTGGACCGAATCAACGCCTGCGATATGCTGCTGAAACGGAACGAACTCGACCCATTCTTGAAGCGGATGGTGACTGGCGACGAAAAATGGATCACATACGACAATATCAAGCGAAAACGGTCGTGGTCGAAGGCCGGTGAATCGTCCCAAACAGTGGCCAAGCCGGGATTGACGGCCAGGAAGGTTTTGCTGTGTGTTTGGTGGGATTGGAAGAGAATCATCGACTATGAGCTGTTCCCATATGGCCAGACGCTTAATTCTACCATCTACTGCGAACAACTGGACCGCATGAAGCAGGCGATCGACCAGAAGCGTCCAGAATTGGCCAACAGGAAGGGTGTAGTGTTCCACCAGGACAACGCCAGACCACACACTTCGTTGATGACTCGTCAGAAACTACGGGAGCTCGGATGGGAGGTTTTATCACATCCACCATATAGCCCGGACATAGGGCCAAGTGATTACCACCTGTTCCTGTCCATGGCGAACGCCCTTGGTGGTGTAAAGTTGAACTCAAAAGAGGTTTGTGAAAAGTGGCTGTCCGAGTTCTTCGCAAATAAGGAGGGGGGCTTCTACGAGGGAGGTATTATGAAGTTGCCGTCTAGATGGAAACAGATTATCGAACAAAACGGCGCATATTTGAACTAAATCCGATCACTGTAACACTTTTTATAAAGCATTGAATAAAGAGCAAAAAAGCGGAAGGGAGATATTTGACAACCTCCGATAGGTAGACCAACGACATAGTTATGGTCGCGAGTAGTCGCTGAAGACTTAGCGTGCGTCCACACTGAAAGCGCGGTGACTGGAGCCTAGGCGGGCGCGGCGAGCGGGTGCGTGCGGTGGCCACAGTAAAGGCGCGAGCTCTTGTAGCGGTTTGACGTACATCAGGTGTTGTAAACTATTATGGACGAGGATTTGCTATTTTTACTAGACAGTCCGATTCTGAGATGGGAGGTGTTGAACACTAGAGATGGTGTGCACGAAATAAATAAAAAAAGAGTAATAACTGGTGAATTTGTTAACTTATATGAAGAATTGAGATTATACCCTACAAAATTCTTTCAGTATACTCGAATGCCCGTGTCAACTTTTGACTACATACTAAGTAAAATATGGATGTTTGCTTCGCCAAATCGGTGGTTTAGATTGAATTGCACATATAAAAGATTCAGTATCTATCGCCATTTTACGACAAACAAAACAAAGAGACGCGCATACGCCGACCGACAAGACTGAATTGGTTTGTTACCCCCGCCATCCGCGCTTTGGGTCGCTCGCTGACTAGGCCCGTAGTGGGGCCAAAACGCGCGGACAGAAGGGTTTGAAACTTAGGCGCGCTGTCTCGCCCAGTCCCGTCGCACTAGGCTTCCGCCTTAGTCACTGCAATATGGACGCAAAGGCGCGTTTCATATGTATGATATTTCGCGCCCGTCGTCGCAACCGCGCTAGGCTCGTACTATGGACGCACACTAAGAAGACTGGTCATCGTGGCGATTTCTGTCACGAGGCCAATGCCTTACATTGGACGTCCATCGGCTGAAAAGAAGAATCACCCTTGGTACACAAACGTTCTTTGACTAATAATGACTTTGAATAAAGTTTAGTTCAGAATTTGATCCAGCCATAGAACCTTTCTAAACATTATTTGGGATCCTATTGTAAAAGTGTATACCGGCAATGACCCTTAGAAAGATTTGTTAACCACTCGAGTTTTAGATACACAAAAATATTTTTGCTCATTGTATATTATTGATCGTCAAATAATTCACTAGTCTTCTAGAAAATTACCGAATTAAAATATAATAAACTGGTTATTAGTTTATAAGTAGTCAAAGATTGCAGCACGTTGTTTTATTGGTTTTATTGAACCTTGAAACGTCTAAAAATATGCGTACTATTTGGGCCACGTGACTTCTTTTAAGGTTTAAGGAGCCGCAACATACTACTAATCGGTACCGAATCAACGGATTGCTTTATCCATTTAGAATCATTAACTATCTAAGAAAAGGACCAATATTTAGCCACTTCCGCACATGCAGTGGTAGTCGTGCAACAAAGTTCACCGCCCGCCTGCCCGCTGATAAATGCGTATCCGGCAAACAACGCGGATTACACAACCGCCACCGCTAAAGCACTCAACACGTGTTTCACCCCTCTACGGGGCATCTTCAGGAGTTATGTTACACTGATTAGTGCGAAACACAGAGTGGGACCTACTACTGCTACCACTGCATGTGCGGAAGTGGCTAAATGTTGATCCTTTTCTTACTTAGGATGGACTACCGCAATGTAACGCCTGATTCCATTAAATAAAAAAAAATCATTAACTTTAACCCAGTGTTTCCCAATGTGGGGCCCACGTCCCAAATAGAGTCAATTTGATTTGAAATTGGCTATTCTAAAATGGACTCGACACGAGTTTAACCCTTTCGCTTTAATAAAAATTATCTATGTTATGTAGGCGGCGTAAGAATTTTAACGTTTGAATTGCCCTATGATGGCATCTTTCAACTTAAAGCTACGAGGGTTCCAAGCGCAAACTGATCTTTAAAAAGCTCATAACAAACTTAGAAGGTTCTTTTTATAGTCATCTTAACAATATCCTAGATAAAATAATAGATCAATTCATTCCGAAGCTTTATTGTCTCTTAAAATTCTTTTAAATAATAGTAGGACGTATTTACCAATAATTATTGAATAACCTTTGTCATTTATTACAGTCAAGTCAGAAACATTACATAAAAGTCTATCTTAGAGATTCAAAAGAGATATTGATTTTATTAAGCCTAAGACACAACAAGTTTGTCTTTATTTTGAGTAATTACTCTATAATAGCAAGCGCAGAGTAGGACGACCACCCACAAGGCAGACGACATTGTTGAGATCGTCGGAGGTTGCTTTCATCCGGTGCTATTTGAAATGTACGGGGGAGGACTATGTCTGGCAGTGGATATTCTACGCTTCAAATATTAATGATGATGTCAATGAGAAGTAAAAGTAATAATATATTAACCTTCCTGTACCCGCGCTAGATAGTGTAACACCTGTACCCGCGCACGGTGTACCGAAACCTTAAAATCCGTAACTTTGATTTTTTGGGAAAACCTATTGGAAACTTAAATTGTATTTAAAGTTAGGGATATGTTTAATAAATTAAACCATTTCTTTTACAATTATTTGCATTAATTATTATTGCACAGTCTTCAGAAATAGCCATTGAAAAACATTAGTTATTCTTACAAACTAAGATAAAATGAACCAAAATTAAAATTCTTCTTCAACATAACATAAAGATCTTCGTAAATAAAAAGAACTAGAAATAATAAAATAAAATCTAATCCTCTTGAGATTCATTACTATAGCAATAAGAGCAAACCATAACTGCGTGTTCCAAACAAAAATATTTTTTGCAAGTAAGGCAGTTGTAACGCGTTTTACGGTTTTTTTTCGAACTACAAAAGCTACAACGACCTTGGCCTAAGTTGTTAGCGGTACCTGATGATTCTGGACCGTCTAGTTTGTAGATTTCAGCACACCTTTGTCGTATCATTCTCAGTAAAGAAGTAGTTCCCGCCCGTCTCCTCAACTGCGCGTCAATGAGTTCATACGACAGCTTTTACAGAAAAATTCTTCTTTCAATTTTTTTGTTAGGATTATTTTGTGAAAATTAATATATTATTTATACATATATTATATATGTATGTAATTAATACATATATTATATATGTATTAATTCTTGCAACATTAATCAAGCTATAAAAAACGGAGTCACCTTCTTGTTCGGTAACCGTATTTTCTTCCCTTACTTCAACGTGATCTTCCACCTCGCTGTCATTTTCATCCTCGTAATCCGTATCCTGTCCAGCTTCATCCAACATTAGTCTTACCTGCTCCTCATTCATTATCACGCCCATAAACGAAGCTCTAAAACAAAAATATTTTTTTGTTTCATATATAGCATAAATACTCTGAAATATCATAATAAATTTAAGGTAAAACTGTGGTAAAAATGTATACGAGTAAACTTCTTTACAAAAAATATGCAAACTATAAAATACATCTACGAAAATTATGTACAATAAAAAATATTAGTCACCAAAAATAATAACACGTGTACCCGCGCCGGTCTCTGGCATCTCGCCGAATGACGCTCAGTTCACCCAAATGTGGCCCCCACTCAAGGTCACACGTCACGTCAATTTCAAGGTCGTATCAAATTAGGCAGGTTCTAGAAAGTTCATTAAACTAGCATTATTCGTTCTTTATTTAAAATCGAAAAATCATTCGGTCGGTCAGGTTAATGTACTTTAAATAAACAACCTTAAAAATATCATTAATGTTTATTAAAAATGACGAAAAATGTTTGTTTTCGTCCCGCGACTTCATCCGAGTGAAATTTAATAAAATAAATTATTTAATTTTTTTTCTATCAGATATTATATAAAATAAAAGTAACTTAAGTCACTCCTTGTTACATCAGCTACCTGTCAGTATTAGTCAAAAGTTAAATAAATAATTTGGTTATATACCGTATATATATGTGTATATATATATAGATAAATATATGTGTGTGTGTGTGTGTGTATATATATATATATTCATATGCATGTAGTACAAGGCAGATATTATAATATTATAAACAGATACTCCAATTTTATTTATTTGTAAAGATTACGCTTGTAATATATTGAAATAACTAGTACAAAGCCACAGGGTGAGGTATGTCAGCAGTGAGACGAAGGAGGAAGCGACTAATAAGACGCACACGTGGTATTTCACAACAATCGGCTTGTCGCTTTTCTACCTTCCCCGTCCTGCCCCTTACATACCTCAAACACGCGACAAATAATTCTACAATGATTGCTTTTAATGACGTGCTGTATCATATTATACGATTGAAATGGTCATTACTTATAACTGTAAAAGATTCAAAGGGAGTGTATATAGATCATCATCAACATTATTATATCAGCCGATAGACACCCACTGCAAGGCCTCTCAAATGCTCATTTGCTGTCAATTAATGCATGGCATATATAAAAAAACAAGTTTCAGAAATAAAAAATAACGCAATGATTACATAGTAAGAAAGAGCGATTCCCGAATTCTAATTATTCTTCTTTCGATTATTTTTAACCGATGGATGCCCACTGCAAGGCTTCATTCTTCCCCAAAGATCGCCACGATGATTGGTCCTGTGCTGCCCGCATCCAGCGACTAGAGGGGCGCCTACCCACGCCGCGTCTACCGACTAGTGGTCGCCTCTCAAGAATTTTTCGGCATTAACGGCCATCGGTTGCACGTTTGGTGGTTAGAGCAACCACGAGGAGGACCGTCAACAAAGTTCTCAGGAAATCGCTAAATGCGCGCAGCGCAAGAGCTATCATCTTAACGATCTTTGAGAGTCTTTATGTTTTTCAGTGTCTATCGCCTGATATGATGATTTGTTCACCAGGTGATCAGAGACTGTTTTATGGTGTTTCATAAAAAAGAAATAATTTATGTCTAGGAAGAGTTATCAACCGACGGTGACGGTCATGCGTGGATTGAGCGCCGCGAGAGAATATCCATCCCAGACTTCCAACGCTGGGCTGTGCTCATGGTGTCCGGTGGTCACTTCGCCGGGGCGATATTCTCTGGAGGAGTCGCTGTATTGCACAAAACTCACCATTCGTACGTGACCAGACGAGGTCAGGGACAAGCGCAGGCTTATAGAGACCATCATGGAAAAGCGCCTAGGTCATCTGGAGCGAGCCTTAGAAGATACAATCAAGCGCAGTTCTTAGAGGTACAATGTCACGTCTAATTTTAGTAATAGATTTTCCTATAAATCAACGGCAAACCGATGTCACGTATTTTTAAATTTGTTCTATTTTATACATAGTAAATGTATTTTATACACCTTGTAAAGTTGTATTACTGTGACGCCAAAGTATACAATTTGTACCTTATTTAAATATTTTTTGTTCAGTACACTTGAATGTATCATTTTATAATTTCGTTATTTAAAGACAGACGCTGATAACTGTAATAATTAATACCTAATACAGCCTCCAAAAATTTATTACAATTACGTATCGTAATTTTAAATAAGTAGATAATACTTTTTTTTCACTTTTCATCGTTAGAAACTCTTGTGTTAACGACAGGCAAAAGTTAATATGGTGATATTTATTTGAATGAAAATAGCGCTTTTTAAACCATACACACAAAATTATTACTACATTCAATTGTAACAAACCGTGTTGTAATTTTTTATATTAAACTTATTGCCACTTGTCCTATCGTCCGATTTCAGCTTGACGTTGATTTATGGGAGAAGCTTTATTTAATCACGTTATTCAGTAATATAATAAAATCATTTACCTCTATCAAAGTAATCCAATGCAACTTAGACCGCTGTAAAGGAGCGCTCCTGGAATTCACTCGCTACTTTGTGGCCGGCGAGTATTCCATTGCTTTAGTGTCCGAGCCATATGTAGGCTCAGCTAACTTTGTTAATAACATTCCAGGCATAAAAATCTTCCAATTCCCTACTCCTACAGGCAGAGTCAAAGCATGCATATTCATAAAGGACGGAACGCGGTGTCCTAATCCTTTAGGACTGACACAGTACTCGACAGGCAACTTAGCGGTCGTGAGACTCGATTGCGGACCAACAAAACTCTACGTCGCGTCAGCTTACGTCGAACCAGGCCAAGACGACTTAGGGACACTGGACCGCTTAGACTACTTTCTCGGCAGTATCGGAGAATCTCGTTGCGTCATTGGGGGCGACTTTAATGGATGGCATCCCATATGGGGCAGCGCGAGAGCGAACGCTCGCGGACACATGATTACTGACATTGCACACGGACACGACTTCTTCTTTTGCAACGTAAACGATATCCCAACGTTCGAAAGCACCGCTCACGGACGGCCGCGGTCCTCTATAATCGACTTAACATTGGCTTCGGCATCGACCATAGACGATATTAGTGACTGGAGAGTCAATCTAGAAGCATGCCCAATCTCACAACATAACGCTATAGACTTCTCGATTAGTACACGCCACGACATAACCTCCCAAACGGGAAACATCACGTCCACATTCAAATATAAAAGCGAAAAAGCTAACTGGGCAAGTTTCAAGACTGAACTCCACACTATCATGACGAACTCTAACTTACTAGACACAAAAATAGTCGATTTGAACGCGGGCGACTTAGACGTCTTTATAGACCAAATCACTGACACCATACACGCGGCGTGTAAAGTTTCTATGCCATCCAGGGGTGCTGGGACGCGCTCCAAACCTCCTTGGTGGACAACAGACCTGGAGCGACTTAAATCTGAAGTAGTTCATCTACACCGCCGATTACATGCCGCTAAACGACACCACGCGCCTTCAGACACGATATTCGACCGATTATGCGAGGATCTAATCTTTAAGCGCGCTGAATACGCTCGAAAGCTTAGAGAGACTTCGACGGCCGATTTCCGCACATTCTGCAACCGACAAGATAAGGAGAATGTATGGTCAGTGACTAATCGCCTCCTTAAACACTCGACTCGGCGACAACCTCCTACCACTTTAAAGATAGACACAGGGCACACACATGACGCCCAACAAAGCGCTACAGCTCTCTTAAATCATTTCTATCCCGACGATTCTCCAGACTTTTCAGCCCGACACAGGCATCTTCGCCGTCACAGACAGGATACCTCTGAGGCCCCTGACGAACCTCCTTTCGCAGTGGAAGAGGTACTGGAGCTACTAAAACTTATGAATGCAAAAAAGGCACCAGGTATGGATGGCCTCACTTCAGACATATGCACACAATTTACACAGGCTTACCCACAGCTAATAACAGATTTATTAAATAGATGTTTAAAATTGCATCACTTTCCCCGACAGTGGAAGCAGGCATATGTCAAGATCATACCGAAGCCTGGTAAATCTGATTACAGTACCCTCGATTCTCACAGACCAATTGGCCTCATCCCTGTTTTCGGGAAGCTGTTAGAAAAGCTCCTGATCAAAAGGGTGACTTTTGTAGCCACGGTCGCAGGCAAGCTCAACGGTCACCAATTTGGTTTCAAGGAGCAAACCAACACAACCATGGCGATCTCCTCGGCTCTCGATGTCGTTCGCTCGGCCAAATGAGCTAGAGAGGCCGTCATCGCCGTCTCCCTTGACATCAAGGCAGCATTTAACAACGCCTGGTGGCCAGCTCTATTCGAGGGCCTCAGGCGGATCGGTTGCCCTCGAAACATTTTTTCAATTTTTGAAAACTATGTTCACGACAGAGAAGTGGTTTTAGATTACGCCGGAGAACGAGTCACTAAGAAGCTAACAAAGGGCTGCGTTCAGGGTTCGGCATGTGGCCCAATTATGTGGAACATTATCCTAGACGAGCTTCTCGAAATAGACCTGCCTGATGGGTGCCATTTACAAGCGTTCGCCGACGACGTCTTGCTCATTACACACCACATTCGCGCTGAAGACCTCCAAGATTTAACCAACTCCGCGCTTGGTAAAATTATTGAGTGGGGTGAAAGTGTTAAACTGACCTTCGGCCCCGAAAAAACACAAGTTATTGCATTCACACCCACAGCCAAAAAATGCTCAATAAGAATGGGCCAATACTGCCTTCCGTTTATACACGAGTTCAAACTTCTGGGAGTCATCATTGACGAGAAATTACTCTTTAATAAACATGTTCAGCACACTATCAAAAAAGCCTCGCGCATATTTAATAGACTTAGTCTTTTCTGTAGACCAACATGGGGGGCACATCCCGAGAACATCCGGACAATCTACATCAGTATCATTGAGCCAATTATGACATATGCTGCTGGTATATGGGGGCAAGCGGCTCTAAAAAAAGGGATAATAAGGCGGTTGTTAAGTATGCAACGAGGCTTTGCCATCAGGATCACACGGGCGTTCAAGACCATATCCACCACAGCCGCTCTAGCACTTGCAGAACTCTCCCCCCACTCGACCTCAAAGTTCGGGAGGTACAGGCACTGGAACTCACAAAACTCACCGGCGCCTCTCATCTTTTACCTTCTGATACAGCTCTAGAACGCCCTACACCACCACACAAATTATTGCACCCCGCTACCAGAGTATCCATTTCTGTCCTTTTCCCCTCTAGAGGTCGTAATTACACAGCACCCTATCCCCATGCTTTGAATATTTACACTGATGGGAGCAAGCTGGAGGACTCCTCCGTAGGAGCGGCATTCGTTGCTTTCATGGAAGGCCGCCAGACTGCTTCCAAAAAATACAAACTTCACTCGTTTTGCTCGGTCTTTCAAGCTGAGCTTCTCGCCATTTCGAAAGCCTGCTCGTGGGCCTGTTCAACATACCCGAACACATACACAATTATTCACACGGACTCACAATCTTCCATCGCCGCGCTGCAGAATAGAAGCAACACCCACCCCATCGTCACACAAATTCACAATCAGATACACGCACGCGCGCCAGCTACATTACACTTTACATGGGTCAAAAGTCACACAGGCGTCGTCGGTAACGAGGAAGCCGACTTGGCAGCAAAGAGTGCTGCTGCAATGCACTCTCCACCGGCTTATGTCTACTTCCCAATGAGTTTCGTGAAGAGCGCAATCCGCGCGGAACACAACCGCATTTGGCAGGCTAGATACGAGAGCTCGGCACAGGGTCGACATAGCATAGGACTCCTTTCGAAACTCACCGACATAAACAAACTGCGAAAACTCATCAAGACATCCTTCCATCTGACACAACTACTAAGCGGGCATGGGTACTGCAAGCAGTACCTGCACCGTTTTAAAGTAATCGATAATGAGACTTGCCCATGTGACGACTCCACAGTACAGACTTTTGATCACTTACTCAGACACTGCTCCCGATTCGCATCCAAAAGACATAACCACGTGACCTTATGTGAAAACCTTAATATATCTCCGTTCAGCTTACCGGACCTTCTCAAGAAAAAATCTACAGCAGAATCTTTTGATGAGTTGGCCCGGCACATTGTCCTAAATTTTCAAGGCATTTAACGGTCTGTAGCGCTTGGACAGCTACTTAAATAAAATAATGTAGCAACTAATATATAATTGTGTATTCCAAATTGTATTGTTAATATGTATAAATTTTAGCTGTATTTACCCGTAAGTGAAAATTGTGTAAAAAAAAAAAATTGAAAAAAAAAAATAATAATAATATAAAACGCTCTCGTGCCTCGCAGCTGGGAGAAGAAAGATCCGTATCAAATAGCGGCAACCCTCTCCCAACTGTCTGCGTTTAGTTAAAGCGAAAGATAAATACTGTAAAAAAAAAAACACCAGCGATACGAATTAGAATTAATAAAAAAATAAAAAAAAAATAAAATCATTTCTTTGTGTAGCAGCAAGGGCTGCTAAGGATCATGACCTTTAAAGAAAATTTGTGGCGCAATATGTTGCGCCATCTGTGCCGCACTTCCGTGGCCTTCACACATCGATGAAAATAAATGTAATTCACAAGTGACTTTCAGCATGTCCAAGATATAATCGCTGGTTGGACGAAGGATCTTATTGGATGCTCTTGCATACTGTACCGCGCCGTGGGTTCAGTAAATCAGGCCGCTCTATTCGGCAAGAATTCGCCTTTAAACAGAGACGATCTTCGAGTAAGAGCGCTTCCTTTTCCCACGAGAAAGCCCACGTTTAAAGAAGTTAAGAGAGTGCATGAGACAGTTGCCAGCACTGAAGTATACGGTAAGAGAAATAACTGAATCTCTTTCCTTATAACATATCAATCTCTTTCCTCATTCCTTATCAATTTTTAAAGCATTTGACAATTTTTTTTTTATATTCGGGGGACCGGAAAGTAATGTCGTTTCTGTCGACATATTTTAAAGGTAAAGCGATTGATTTTAACCTCTCTGGCATTGAAAATTTGTATACCAGATTGTAAAAGGTTATTGATAATGAAGGTTAATATATTGTTGATTGGAAATATAAACTTGTAAAAAATGTAGTCGTGTGAATTTAACTTAAGAGAGCGGCATTACTTTTCGGTCCTCCTAATGTGACGAAATAAAACGTGGAAGAAAGCGCCCTGAATCTAGGGTTTATCGAAGATTTTAACAAGGTTCACCTGTCCACCTTGTGGGAGGACGTTCTACTCTGCGCTTGTCGCGATCAAATTCTTTATTCCTTTCATCGAAAAATCTCATCCATAGCTGACTATGACTCGCTGTGCGACTATGAGGAGATTGAGACCCGAAGTCAGAGACCACGTTTTGGTCTTACATCATCACTGATAACACATATTGGTCGTAGACTAATAACATGTAATACATTTTATTCAAGTTATCTAACATATCAAACTCTTTGATCACTGGTCAAAATTTTATTTGTTATCTAATAAAGTATGTATTGTATGTGTCTGAAGTTATGCTGCCAGCCGGTTTTGGCTTTATACAGCATCATCGAAATGGAGCCCGTGGAAGCAGAGGTCCACGGGCCGAAATTATAGGCTGCGGAACGTACCACAGTTACGGCGAAGACGACCAAACGTGGAAAACTATAACCGTATAGGTGTATAGTGTAGTAAGTGATTGAGTTAATTATGTAACGCAAAGCGAGGACTACGCGGCGGTCGGGAGAGACACGGGCCTCTCTGGACCGCCCTCGCTTTAACGAATTAGGCGGACGCGGCCGTCGTATCATGTGTAGGTGTATAGTGAATGTATGTGCATCGAAACCGTCGTGGTTCGATGTGAATGTTGCGTCATGACGTAAAAGCGGGGAAGCAGAATTTATTTAAATTCTGCTTTGAGAGCGGCGAGTAGGGCCGAGTGTTCCGCAATACACAGAAAGCGCTCCGAGGGATCGGAGGCTTTGCGGAGTTTCGCGGCGAGAACACAGACCTAGTCGAGGTCTATGTTTGCAAGGTATTGTGCCAAGGCTTTAAGATCCTCGGCAGGTGAGGGAGACCCGGTAAGGGGTTTTGAAGGTTTCGGTTGCTCGCGGGCAACCGGAGGGGCGGTAGGGAGGGTCGCGGGCTTGTCTCTCGGGTAGAGAGGCTTCGTCCAGGCTGAAATGGCCGGAGGGGGCGGCAGGGGAGTATGTTTCGAAGTGGGCTTCGAAACATTCGTCGAGGGGGCTGAGGCGGTGGGTCGGGCGGTGTTTTTGGGGGGGCGGGGGGTCGAGCGGCGGCCTGTACGGCGTTTTATAGGCGCCTTAAGGCAGCCCTTGTAATTAGCGGGGTGGCCTTCAGTCTTACAGAGGACACACGCGGGCGGTGTTTCTGTGACCGTGGGACGCGGACAGTCTGTTGTCCCGTGATCCCCTAAGCACTTAACGCACCGGGGGCGGGAGAAACAGTTGCGGGCTGAGTGACCGTAGTGTTGGCATCTGTGGCACTGGCCGACGATGCCTCTACGGTGAGGTGCCTCGAAGGAGACACCTGATAGGGAGCAGATATCTTTGAGATCAAAGATACGCTTCCCCTGATGCCATGATGAGTGGCATGGGGAGTTTCGTGCGTAAGGATGACATACGCTATGCATCGATTATAGGAATGCCTGCATTTATGATGTCGTCGATGACGTTGGCGACATCAATTTCTAGCGGGAGGCCGCGGATAACGACTCGAAGTCGTTTGTCCTCGGGGAGGGCATATGTGTGGAAGGAGATGCCTTCCTCACGTAGGTAACGGGTGAATCGACGGAAGTCGTCGACGGAAAGGGTATTAATCATAATGCCTTGAGTGGTATTTTTTGCTTTGGTCTTGTTCATCTCGTTAGCGAGAAGCCACGAGTGAACAGATTTCCACGCTTGCTTATCGTGGAGAAAGACGGGTGGCGGGGGTTTAGTTCCGCTTTCCTGAGGGACTTGAGAGGTCCCTTGAGCGGTCGGATTGGTGTGGTCAGCCGCCGGAGATGGTTTGCGGACAGCTTTTTTCGGCGGGGAGGCAGTTTTAGAAGCACTGCCATGGTGCGTGGGAGAGAGTGTCGCACGAAGCGATCTTTTTCGTTTGCCTGTGACCAGTGTAAACTCGTCAACCCGGGGAGCAGAATTCAGCCGTCGATCTCCATCTCCGAGTCCGAGTCGAGAAACTCGGATCCGGAGGTGTAGTCCGACGAATCGTCCTCTGCAGCCAGTTTTTTAGCGGGGAGGGAACGTTGCTGTTTAACGTATCGCACGGGGGTATCGGGCGACTGCGGGGAGTCGCTCGTGAAGCGGGCGGGGGGAACCTTAGCGTCAGCTTTGGTCTTAGCGGGTTTGGTCTTCCCGGTCAAATCCATGGGAGGGCCCGTGTAATGACGCCATGACTGCGCCATAGTAGTAGAGCGTAAGCTAACTTGCACGACGCCTTTCTGTCTTGCGGCAGAGAGGGGAAGAGCGGGGAAACTGCGAGCACGGAACTATGCGGTTCGTGGGAGCGCGGTAATCTTAAATATGTGACCTCTGAGGTCACTCTGGACTCCCCTGTGCCGGACAGCGATTCCGACAAGAGGTATACCCGCGTTACTGAGCGTCACAACGCGTCAGTGAATCTAACTATGCTCGGCGAAGACAGAACCCTAAACGGTCGTACGGACGCAGCGTCACCCGGCGTCCGTAGAACGCGCCTAATGGACCTAGCCTTACCTACCTGTTTTTCCTAGGCGACCCACGCGGGGGTGCTGTTGGTGGGGAGGTTAGTGCCTAGTCATGCGCGGATCGCGACACCACCCCGGGGTGGGGGGGAGCGGAGCGACGCGCGATGGGTGTCGGAGCGCGGGGGCGCGGGGAGCGGGCAAGCCGACAGATGTTGACCGAAAGCGTGGCTCGGTTTGCGGCTTGCTTCTTGACTGGCACGACGGAGAAGCTGTCCGGACCGAAGCGACAGGAGCAACGCAATCTGCGACCGTTCGCAGACTGGACGTGCGATCACTCTCGGTATCTCAGGGACGACCTCAGACGTTCTCTAATTTCGAAACAGTAATCTGTGACAGCAACTAAAGGAGGCGGGGAAGTCCGAAGACACGTCCGACACTCCAAACGCCGATCACAGGTCTTTCTCGCACTAAAGCGCGAGAAGTCGGACACTACGTCGGCAACTAAGGGACGCGGGAAAGTCCGAAGACACGTCCGACACTCCAAACGCCGAGCGTAGCAAATCCGTGCGCAGGGGCACGGATTTAGCGGGCAGTAACAGCAGAGAGGTCGGCGGAAAGGACACGAGGACAATTCCGCACTTCCAAACGCTGTGCGCAGGAATATCTTGCACCGGGGTGCAAGATGCTGCGCTAGCACTTCAGACACTTAAATTCCCAAAGGACCATATTTTTTGATTACATATTCGAGTGAGTTACATTTTATTGTCTATTCATTATTTTCTCTTCCACCGACGAACTTCAAAGAATTACTCGTATGAAGTTGGCAGTGGGCGGAGCCAAATCTCGTGTAGCCTAAGGTCGTTAGGGCAGAAAGGCTCTCGAGTGGCGAATAGTAGCTGGTAGACGCGACTTGGATAAGACCCCGATTAGGTGGTAATGTATACAGATAACATATAACTAGCGGTCATAATATACATTCCTTACAAAAAATTCAAACGATGGTTATATCGAAGGACATATGAATTTATCGGGAATCGAAGGTTATCCGGGAGGCATCGGTACGGACAGTACAGGACAGTACTACAGTTTTATCGCATTGAAAGGCCGTCAAACTCTTAGAAATCTTAGGCAGACGCTCCATACAGTAACTAGGCTCGATAATCCTAGTTTAACGCGCCGAATCAAGTTCCTCCAAAAGAGCCGAACCTTTATTTAGTTAATTGCTATTACCTTAAAAGTGGCGGGTGAAATTACAGCAAAGTTTTTATCAAAAAAGGTCATTGGTGTTGTAAATGCCGACGGCTGAACGGCATTTTTCAATGGCAAAACCGCTTATATACCATCAATTGTTGGTTTTAACTAAATATTAGTATACAGGGTGATTGGTTCCAGGCGTAAAAGTATTACAAATGAATGAACGTATAGCTCGTTAATCAGAAAAAAGATTTAAAGTTTTTACACTTGTTTATAATTACATTTTTTTGTAGATAAATCCCTCCTATTCTTTTCTATGGGAATGCGACGGCTCAATAACTACGGGCATTACAAAGCTTACAGCGATAGATAGTAAATAATAATTAATTTTATGTACTATTTATTAATCTGAATTTTAAATACGTTTTATTTTACTGGATTATTATTATGCTATTTACTATTTCCTTAACCAGTTTTAGTAAAAAAATGTACATAGGTTAATTGACATCAAATGATCTATACAATCACCATTTTTAAGCTTTTAACACCTATAACTAATCACCCTTCATCAGTAGTACAAAATAGTTCATGTTTTTCAGACACACGTGTAATTTTTTTTTTTATTTCGAAAAGTTTTTTACCTTCCGCTGAGAGCTCGACTGCGAGCATCACTAGTGGTATCGGCTTTTTGGTACGCGCACTTGTCATGCGCTTTGCACTTACGATCGGTATGCCTTGATTGGCGAGGTCGTCCATGACGGCATCAGTGTAAATTTCCACCGGGATGCCCCGGACAACTACACGGAGGAGACGTTCCTCCGGGAGGGCGAACGTGTGGAACGACAGTCCCACAGTTCTGAGGTGCTTTGTTAGCACACGGAAATCATCCACCGATTGCAGGTGGATTCTAATACCTTGAGAGGTATTTTGTGCCTTCGGGCACGAGATGTTGTGGCTATCTAGCCATGGCGAAAGTTTAGTCCAGGCACCTTTGTCCTGTAGGACGATAGGCGGAGGGGGCTTAACCGAGTTGTTGTTGTCGGTGGCGCTGGGGTTGTTGGTTGATGCGCGGGACGATGGGCGCCCCGAGATCTTTTTCTTAGCAGGTGGCGACGGCGATGGGGGGGAGTCATCCCCCGACGATGCCGAGTCATTCTCTTTCTTGGAGAGACGTTGTGACCTCTTCCTTTAACCTTTCACTAATGTAAAGCCATCTGTGGAGTTGTCACACTCCATGTCGGCTTCTGAGTCCGAACCCGTGCGAGAGCCGTCACTAAGGACGAGGGTGGGGCACGGGGAGGGGGGAAGGGATGCAGGGATAGCGTCGGGGTAAACATGTTGTTCCGGAGAGGCCGGTGAATCAGTATTGTATTTGTTGCAAGCAATATGTGCTGCCCACAATTCTGGGTGTTTCTTGGCAAAATCCGCGAGTTGCTGCAGTGACATGATTCTTGAATAGTAGTTTGGCTTGAGTAAATAAATAAAGGTGTACTTACGCAGCGGCCACTTTGTCTCCCTGCCCGGCGGCAGGGAGCTGGGCGGGCTTTGTATAGTATGCAGATGAGTTGTGTGTCGTCGCCGGTACAAAAGTGTCCGTAATAAAAACGGCACTAAAAGTGCCGGACGGCGGCGCGCGGCCGGGGGTTGTACCCCCTTGCCGGGTGTTAATATGTATAGTACACTTACACTGTCACTTTAGAATAGAAACAATAATTCCTATCTAGATAAGAATTAATAGCGCGGCCTAACTATGTTAAGACGTTCAATATCGGATCTAAATACTAGTGACTAAAACACTAATAAATCGTGGGGGCCGAGCACGTCAGCCGCACCGAGCGCAACGCGGGGACCCGCAGCTAAGCGGGCACGCGGCGATACGCGGGGGCGCGCGGCGGCGGCGCGCGGCGGCGGCGCGCGGTAGCGAGGACGCGGCGCGCGACGCGGTGGGCGGGGCGCGACACGACGGGCGACGCGCGAACTAACTCGACGAACGGCACTAACGCGGTCGACAAGTTGTGCAACTTGTCGAGCGGAGCGCGGACGGTGAGTGGCACGGTACGGTCTCGAGCGGGCAGCACTGGTCGCGTGGGGCGCGGACGGAGCGTGCGATCGCTACGAGAGATCGAGCCGAACATGCGCTGTCTGGCCGCTCCTGAACTTTAAATACGTAAATTTGGTTTATTCGACATGAAACAAAATGTTCGCAAAAGAAACCGCCCGTAGGGTGCTCGCGTTTAATGACAGCCGCCCCTACACTAACAGGCCGCTTCTAAACTTTAAATACCTGAATTAGTTTTATTCTACATGGAACAAAATGTTCGTAAAAGAAACCGCCCGTAGGGTGCTCGCGTTTAATAACAGCGCCCCTACACTAACAGGCCGCTTCTAAACTTTAAATACCTGAATTAGTTTTATTCTACATGGAACAAAATGTTCGTAAAAGAAACCGCCCGTAGGGTGCTCGCGTTTAATAACAGCGCCCCTACACTAACAGGCCGCTTCTAAACTTTAAATACCTGAATTAGGTTTATTCTACATGAAACAAAATGGTTCGCAAAAGAAACCGCCCGTAGGGTGCTCGCGTTTAATAACAGCCGCCCCTACACTAACAGGCCGCTTCTAAACTTTAAATACCTGAATTAGTTTTATTCTACATGGAACAAAATGTTCGTAAAAGAAACCGCCCGTAGGGTGCTCGCGTTTAATAACAGCGCCCCTACACTAACAGGCCGCTTCTAAACTTTAAATACCTGAATTAGGTTTATTCTACATGAAACAAAATAGTTCGCAAAAGAAACCGCCCGTAGGGTGCTCGCGTTTAATAACAGCCGCCCCTACACTAACAGACCGCTTCTAAACTTTAAATACCTGAATTAGTTTTATTCTACATGGAACAAAATGTTCGTAAAAGAAACCGCCCGTAGGGTGCTCGCGTTTAATAACAGCGCCCCTACACTAACAGGCCGCTTCTAAACTTTAAATACCTGAATTAGTTTTATTCTACATGGAACAAAATGTTCGTAAAAGAAACCGCCCGTAGGGTGCTCGCGTTTAATAACAGCGCCCCTACACTAACAGGCCGCTTCTAAACTTTAAATACCTGAATTAGGTTTATTCTACATGAAACAAAATGGTTCGCAAAAGAAACCGCCCGTAGGGTGCTCGCGTTTAATAACAGCCGCCCCTACACTAACAGGCCGCTTCTAAACTTTAAATACCTGAATTAGTTTTATTCTACATGGAACAAAATGTTCGTAAAAGAAACCGCCCGTAGGGTGCTCGCGTTTAATAACAGCGCCCCTACACTAACAGGCCGCTTCTAAACTTTAAATACCTGAATTAGTTTTATTCTACATGGAACAAAATGTTCGTAAAAGAAACCGCCCGTAGGGTGCTCGCGTTTAATAACAGCGCCCCTACACTAACAGGCCGCTTCTAAACTTTAAATACCTGAATTAGGTTTATTCTACATGAAACAAAATGGTTCGCAAAAGAAACCGCCCGTAGGGTGCTCGCGTTTAATAACAGCCGCCCCTACACTAACAGGCCGCTTCTAAACTTTAAATACCTGAATTAGTTTTATTCTACATGGAACAAAATGTTCGTAAAAGAAACCGCCCGTAGGGTGCTCGCGTTTAATAACAGCGCCCCTACACTAACAGGCCGCTTCTAAACTTTAAATACCTGAATTAGGTTTATTCTACATGAAACAAAATGGTTCGCAAAAGAAACCGCCCGTAGGGTGCTCGCGTTTAATAACAGCCGCCCCTACACTAACAGGCCGCTTCTAAACTTTAAATACCTGAATTAGTTTTATTCTACATGGAACAAAATGTTCGTAAAAGAAACCGCCCGTAGGGTGCTCGCGTTTAATAACAGCGCCCCTACACTAACAGGCCGCTTCTAAACTTTAAATACCTGAATTAGTTTTATTCTACATGGAACAAAATGTTCGTAAAAGAAACCGCCCGTAGGGTGCTCGCGTTTAATAACAGCGCCCCTACACTAACAGGCCGCTTCTAAACTTTAAATACCTGAATTAGTTTTATTCTACATGGAACAAAATGTTCGTAAAAGAAACCGCCCGTAGGGTGCTCGCGTTTAATAACTGCCGCCACTGCGCTGCGTGGCCGCTCCTAAACTATATATACGTGAGTGAGGTTTATTCTACATGAAACAAAATTGTTCGCAAAAGAAACCGCCCGTAGGGTGCTCGCGTTTAATAACAGCCGCCCCTACACTAACAGGCCGCTTCTAAACTTTAAATACCTGAATTAGTTTTATTCTACATGGAACAAAATGTTCGTAAAAGAAACCGCCCGTAGGGTGCTCGCGTTTAATAACAGCGCCCCTACACTAACAGGCCGCTTCTAAACTTTAAATACCTGAATTAGTTTTATTCTACATGGAACAAAATGTTCGTAAAAGAAACCGCCCGTAGGGTGCTCGCGTTTAATAACAGCGCCCCTACACTAACAGGCCGCTTCTAAACTTTAAATACCTGAATTAGTTTTATTCTACATGGAACAAAATGTTCGTAAAAGAAACCGCCCGTAGGGTGCTCGCGTTTAATAACTGCCGCCACTGCGCTGCGTGGCCGCTCCTAAACTATATATACGTGAGTGAGGTTTATTCTACATGAAACAAAATTGTTCGCAAAAGAAACCGCCCGTAGGGTGCTCGCGATTAATAACTGCCGCCACATCGTTGTCTGAACGCTCCTAAACTTTAAATAACTGAAAAAGGTTTATTCTACATGAAACAAAATGTTCGCAAAAGAAACCGACAAATAGGGTGCTCGCGTTTAATAACTGCCACAACTGCGCTGTGTGGCCGCACCTGAACTTTAAATTCGTAAATAATGTTAATTCGACATGAAACAAAATGTTCGCAAAAGAAACCGCCCGTAGGGTGCTCGCGTTTAATAACAGCGCCCCTACACTAACAGGCCGCTTCTAAACTTTAAATACCTGAATTAGTTTTATTCTACATGGAACAAAATGTTCGTAAAAGAAACCGCCCGTAGGGTGCTCGCGTTTAATAACAGCGCCCCTACACTAACAGGCCGCTTCTAAACTTTAAATACCTGAATTAGTTTTATTCTACATGGAACAAAATGTTCGTAAAAGAAACCGCCCGTAGGGTGCTCGCGTTTAATAACTGCCGCCACTGCGCTGCGTGGCCGCTCCTAAACTATATATACGTGAGTGAGGTTTATTCTACATGAAACAAAATTGTTCGCAAAAGAAACCGCCCGTAGGGTGCTCGCGTTTAATAACAGCCGCCCCTACACTAACAGGCCGCTTCTAAACTTTAAATACCTGAATTAGTTTTATTCTACATGGAACAAAATGTTCGTAAAAGAAACCGCCCGTAGGGTGCTCGCGTTTAATAACAGCGCCCCTACACTAACAGGCCGCTTCTAAACTTTAAATACCTGAATTAGTTTTATTCTACATGGAACAAAATGTTCGTAAAAGAAACCGCCCGTAGGGTGCTCGCGTTTAATAACAGCGCCCCTACACTAACAGGCCGCTTCTAAACTTTAAATACCTGAATTAGTTTTATTCTACATGGAACAAAATGTTCGTAAAAGAAACCGCCCGTAGGGTGCTCGCGTTTAATAACTGCCGCCACTGCGCTGCGTGGCCGCTCCTAAACTATATATACGTGAGTGAGGTTTATTCTACATGAAACAAAATTGTTCGCAAAAGAAACCGCCCGTAGGGTGCTCGCGATTAATAACTGCCGCCACATCGTTGTCTGAACGCTCCTAAACTTTAAATAACTGAAAAAGGTTTATTCTACATGAAACAAAATGTTCGCAAAAGAAACCGACAAATAGGGTGCTCGCGTTTAATAACTGCCACAACTGCGCTGTGTGGCCGCACCTGAACTTTAAATTCGTAAATAATGTTAATTCGACATGAAACAAAATGTTCGCAAAAGAAACCGCCCGTAGGGTGCTCGCGATTAATAACTGCCACAACTGCGCTGTGTGGCCGCACCTGAACTTTAAATACGTAAATTTGGTTTATTCGACATGAAACAAAATGTTCGCAAAAGAAACTGCCCGTAGGGTGCTCGCGCTTAATAACTGCCGCCACTGAGCTGTCTGGCCGCTCCTAAACTATATAGACGCTCTTATTTTTTAATAATGGCTCAATTTTCTGTTTAAATGGATTTCAGAAACAAAACCTGCTTTTAAAAAATATTCAAATCTATGCATTGTCAATGGGACGCTGAATGTAGATGTTCACGCTAGTTGGTTAATAAATTCGTCATATTTTTCTTTTTTAATTGATTTTAGCCAAAACTCATTTAATAACATCTTCATAACTTATTCAGTCTAAACCAAACATCTGATTTAGATTTTCGCTCTAATTTTGAATAATGCCTCGTTTTTCTGTTTAAATTGATTTCAGAAACAAAACCTGATTTTATAATAAATTCAAATCTATGCACAGACTGCACCACGAGATTATCTGCCATAGGACTCCAAACTGTTTGCCCTTATTCAACAAACTTGGGCTGATGAGCTTGTTCCACAAAACTGGAAGGATGCTAATATTGTTAAACTGTACAAAGGCAAAGGAGACCTCTCAGATTGCAGCTCATTTTAAGGAATTGCCCTGCTTTCAATAGCTGGCAAGATCCTGGCGCATACCATCAACAAGCGCCTATGTACGTTAGCTGAAAGCTTCCTTTTCGATACCCAGTGTGGTTTCAGACCGAATCGAGGGACCGTTGATGCCATCTTTGTTGTCAAACAATTACAAGAAGAAAAGCCTTGAGCAACACTGTGACCTCTACATGTGTTTTGTGGACCCGGAAAAGGCCTTTGATCGCGTACCAAGATCTGCCCTTAAGACAGTATTCGAGAAATATGGATGGCCTCTGAAGTTCGTAAATTTAATGCGTCAATTTCATGAAGGCATGATGGTCCATGTATGCCACGAAAATGACTTTACAGAAGAGTTTAATGTAACAAGCGGAGTGAAATAAGGTTGTGTAATGGCTCCAACCCTGTTTGCTACATACTTTGCTGCGGTTATGAAGGATGCCCTTAGGAACTGCAATGATAGTGTTTCATTAAATGTTCGCACGGACAAGAGTGTACAGGACCTTACCCATTTCAGAGTAAAACATAAAGTCCATCAGACCTCTGTGCTGTAAATTCTTTATGCAGACGATGTTTGCCTTATGGCTGACAGTATGGAGAATCTGCAAAGATATCTGCGCGAATCGCAAAAGCCGCTGCTGCTTTTGATAAACTGAACCAAAGAGAACTTGCCGTTTATAGAGCAATCACACTACCTCTGCTTCTGAATGCCTCGGAGACCTGGTGTCTGTACAAGGGTGACATCAGACGTCTTGACGTCTTACGCATGAAGTGTCTCCGTGACATCCTTCGTTTGCAATGGCAGAATCGTGTCTCTAACTCTGAAGTTCTTCGTCGGACTTTAATGACCAGTATAGAGAGTCTGCTAACGAAGCGTCAACTACGCTGGTCTGGATACCTGGTGCTTATGGACCCGTCAAGGTTGCCAAACTCGGTTCAAAGCAAATTAAAAATTCAAAAAGAGCAGGTGGAGTGGCTCTTGTCTGCACAAAAAAAATTAAAAGCTGGGCATTCTCCTGCGGAAATAATAGTGTGTAGCGGCCTGGGTCTTTTCCACGAGTTTCGCTTCTTTAAAAAATTTTAGGGTCGGCCCTCTGCGCTTTGTTACCTCGACAGGAGTGAAACTTAGGACATAAATTAAAAATATAAGTTTCCAAACGTAAATTACTATTATTCTTATTATTATTTATTATTTAAAAAATATTTAAAAAGTACGAAAAGAAAACTTACCAAAATGACAAAGATATTAACTAAAAAATATATACCATCTTATATTTAAATGTTATTTATTTATCAATTTTATGAAAAATTAAAACATTATTTGTCGCTAAGATTAAATTTTGAGTAACATAAAATAAAAATAAATATGGCGTCTAGCTGCGAAAGTTCTGGAACAACTGACAGTGACGTGACGCTCGGGCAAGTGACCCTTTTCCAGAATAGAGTTGCCCCTCGACCGAGTCTTTTTTATTCCCTAATTCGTGCCCTTTACAATTTTCTGGCTGCGTGATTGAGTTTAAACAGTGGCCGTTAAAAATTTCTTCAATTGATTTATGTGTAACTTCGATATAATTATGGCTTTTAAACTTTTGATTCCATTTGTTCTGTTTGCTTATAAATTATTTTGCTTTTGTTATTTTGTAAAAGAGCAACATTTTCTGTTTTAGATATCTTGCGTTGTAATAATTCCATCAAAGTTTTTTTTACAAAATAATAGTCCCGTACGCTCAAATCCGATGACATAGTAGAATGTAGCATCCCGAGCCGAGGCTCCGCAGGGTACTCGACAGCTAAGAGTGGTTTTAGGCAAAGTTCCCGCCCTCTGCGCCCTGCCTTATTAGACCCGCAATTTTTTTTTGCTAATGTTACTTGGGCAGCTGTCTAAGCCAAGTAAAAAAAATCTCTTATAGGTAATTATACATTTTAATTCATGTACAAATTAAAATTAAACGAGAGACACCTGATACTTGAATTTTATACCAAAAATGACAATCAATACAATAACTTTACTAATGTATGCTTTTTTATTATTTTTTTATTTAATGCTTTATAATGATAGATTTACATTTATTTAAGTTAAAGCACAATCGGACGAATCATCCTGTGCGCGGAACAATAATTATTTTCACTAGGAACACAGCTTGAAATTGAAGCTAACTCCTTATGGTTACACTTCGTGTTACTGCTTTTCTTCCAGTATTCAAGATGCCCTGCCTCTGGGGGGAGGACAGTGGCATGTGGGATTCCTACCCACTAAAACCCCCCCCGGTGGTCGCCCTCTGCGCTAAACGGGGGACCGCGGTATCTCCCGGTCAGGGATCGCCACGCGGTCTTCCCTTGCGCCTTGCTATTTTTCGATTGCCCGTCCCGGGTTATGCGTGGATGCGCTACCCCCGAAACCCTCGTGGTGCTATCACGATGGTTCGAGACCACGTCGAACCATCGTCCGCCTCAGAGTCGCCGAAGCTAGTGGGAGTTTAGGGCCCCCACCCTAAAGTCCCGCGACTCCGAAGGCCCCGTTTATGGTAGGGGAGCACCATTCATCGGAGGTCCGTCGCAAGGCACGTCTCTGCGCTGACGGCGTCGTCTCCGAGCGGGATCCGTCCTCTGCTGATCCCGTTCGGCAGCCTCCTTCTGGACCATAACGGTCTCACAAAAAGAGGCCACGGCCCTCCACGCCGATGACCCACTCAGCATCGCCGACACGACTGCTGGCAAGGAAAGGTCCTGTCCGATCTCGTCCGCCAGAATCCGCCGCTCCGACTGTCACGCCTGGCAGACCGCATACGTGTGCGAGGCGGAATCCTGGGCGGCCCCTCTCGGCAGTTGAAGCAATTCGCCGTCGCTTCGCGTCCAATCCTACACAGGTAATCACCGAAGCAACCGTACCCGGTGATCATCTACGTAAGCCTGTAGGTGAGCCTTCCGTCTCGTCGCTGCATCCAGGCCTCGGAGACGGGCAGGATCGCTCCAACGACGCGTCTGCGCGCATAGCGCTCTTCCGAGAGCTTAGCGCGCCACGTCGCGAGCGCCTTGCGCCGTTCCTGCCGTCTGACCGCCTCGAGCACACGGTTCGGCTCGCCACCGCCATCTCGGCGGAGGGTGCGGACTCAGCCGTAGACCCTCGCATCCGACTCCGCTAGAATGTCAAGGGGCGGAAAGCGCGCCAGGACTGTCGCCGCCTCGTACGATATCGTGCGATATCCGCGTACGATCCGTATGGCCATCCTCCGCTGGACGCTGTAGATCTTAGTTCTACAGCGTCGAACGCGTAGTCGTTTAAACTCAAATGGCACATCAATCGGAATCGTTGGAATGCGCGGTATGAGAACATCTTCTCCTTTATACTTTCCTTTCAGCATAGTTGCTTCTATCACTTTGTTTAGTAATTTTTTTTATCGCTAACCGTGTGCCGTTGCAAAGACGCGGTTCGTTGATATTTCGCAACATTATAACTACCGATCCAACCTTTAATTGAAGATTATGAGGTGACAATCCTGGCAAATTCAGCGAGTTTAAAAATTCCGGTGAATAGTTGACTACATCATCTTCGTTAGTAGCCAAATCAACTGATTTATATATCTTCGATTCGCCTGTAATTTAATCTTGAATTTTGAAATTTAATTCATTTACATCTATGTTTTTTGCAGCCAATATAGCTCGTTCGCTCAACCAATTATGGTTTCTGTAATTTTGAGAAACATCTGGAAACACCTGAATAAGTTCATCTTTTGATTGAGTTAATTGACAAAAACTTTCAGGAAAGTTAATGCAGCCATTCAAGACTCAGATAGGAAATTTGCCATTACCAATGTCAATGAGTTGTTTAGAGAATATATTTCCAGATTGGTCATTTTGCAACTCGACACGCATATTCTTGCTTAAATAAAGTACTTTGACATGTTTCCACAAATTGGAGGACTTTAGACATGCATTGAGTTCATCAGCTGGCGTTGACCGTGGAATCCCTGGCAATGTTTGACGAAAATCTCCTGCTAATAAAATCATTGCACCACCAAATCGATTATGATTGCTCCGTAGATCTTTTAAGGTTCTGTCTAATGCCTCCAAAGATTTTTTATGTGCCATCGTGCATTCATCCCAAACAATCAATTTACATTGCTGCAAAACCTTTGCCATTGCAGAGTTTTTCGAAATGTTGCAGGTTGGAGTTTCATTGCTTTGCATATTTAATGGCAATTTTAGTGCTGAATAGGCTGTTCGAACACCTTCAAGCAAAGTTGCTGCGATTCCCGACGAAGCGAGTGCAAGTGCAATTTTATTTTGTGAGCGAATTGTTGCTAATATTAATGAAATCAAAAAGGCTTTTCCTGTACCACCAGGCATCTAAGAAGTAAATCCCTCAAGTTCCATCATTTATTACTTTCATAAGAGTATCAAACACATACTTTTGATGTTCATTCAACAGTGGAAAATTTGTTTGCATTAATTCTTTCAAAGTGTTGAGATCATACAGTTTTTTCTCTATGCAACTCTTGGTTAAAAGCATCATGCATTGGACAATTGTGCGCGGTCAGGCCTAATTGAATTAATAGTTTGTTTGACATCATCAAGCACATGTCCTCAATTGAAATCAATGCTTCATTGTAGATTTCTTCATTGATTTGTATATTTGGATTTCCCATTCTATTCCGTATTTGATTCAAAATATCATCACACATATAATCTTTGTACTTGATCCACAAATCAATTGGGTTTGATGGGAAGCATGTAGATATGATTATAGAAAACAATGTTCGTATTTGATGAGCGTATGATGATATTACAGCATCATTGAGAGTTTGATCCCAATGAGCGTCATTCGTCGTCATTTTCTAGCAATTGCAAACGTTGACAGGCTTCTCTGTAAGATCCACACAATTCACCATCAACAGTTCGTAAATGTTGGAAAGATATTGGGCCACATACATTGACTAATAGTAGTCGTAAATATAAACATTCATCATTGCTTGGATGTACTTAATAAATTTGACCAATCGCATCGGTGAAATACATATCTGGGTATGCTGGAACTGGTTTTCCTTGTTTCCGTCGTCTAAATCTCCTTGAGGATTGATTCCACGTATAACATTTTGGCATTTCAGAATATAGCAATGTTTGTGCAAAATCATCGTTTTGGCATGTCTCAAAACAACTGGTTAATGTAGTAGTTGGTGATTGAGCAGCTCTTTGTATTGCGTTTTGTTCTGTAAAATACACTCTTTTTCCATTTTCTAAATGCACAGCTAAGTGAACAACAGCAGGGTGTCTTTCATGAATAGGAAAAGAAAATATTTACCAAACTGCTTCATTACTACTAACATAGCGGCCCATTTGGTATTGGGTAACTTCATCATTGGAATTCTCTGCACCAATTCCAATCACAGCCATATCACTCCCTTTGGTTACATATTTGCAAATGTATTTAATAGATTTCACTGAATGGCAAGATCCAACCTTGATGTGTGCTTTGAAGGTCTTTGATAAAATGGATGAATATGGAACAATTCAACGATTATCTATTTCAACATCTTGTTGATTTAATTTGACAATTGTTGATGTTAATGTCCGTGGATATCGTTTTGAACATTTACCATCCATCATACACGGTGAATTTGGATTAAGAGTTCCACAGGATCAACAATAAAAATAAATTATCAACATTTGGCGTCAATTTTGTAAGGGTTAATCTTAAATCTCCTCGGCTAATGATGTCCAGTCTGTTTTTTTTATTTTCGTTAGGAGATTGGTAACAGCGCTGAACCCACTTTCCACTAGGTATGACGATGGAAAGGAAATTATAAATTTCATCGCTATATTCCATAATACGGGATAAGTAACGGGTATGTTATTTTGCAGCCAGAATTGCTGATATCCGTTTTTAAACTGAACCTTTAGTTCTTCGTTTGTACTTAGTTCAGTCAGTTCTTCTTGAATTATGACATTCGTTTCTTCTATGTCACCATATGGATTAATTATCCACGGTGGTATTACCATAGTCAAAATTTCCTCAAACCTAGATTCAAAATCTGAATAGAGGGCATTTAAAGTTTAGTTGAAACGTCGTCTTCCTGGCAGCTTGTCTGTGACAAATTGGGGAACTGAGAAAATTCGCCCCGTCCAATATTTTGCTTCAGTAGTTTAACTCTGGCAAGAAACGCTGATAAGATGAACTTTGTTTTAATCAAAATTAAACTGTCGCCTTGTAATTGCAAATTAACCATTTAAATTTTGTAAACTAATCTGTTAAATAGGCGATGTCTGTTTTCCTCTTCATTAAATTTTCTTTTAAAATTTTAACTTTAGTATCCAGAAATTCTAAAATAGTCTCAAAAAGTGCAAGAAATCTTGTCAAACATAAGCCTTTCGACAGCCAGCGTACTTCAGTGTGCAGGAGTAATTGATGAAAGTGTTCGTCATTTTCTTCACAAATAACCGCGTATTCACCGCGTTGCTTCGGATTCGGTTTACTGCGTCAATGACTAAATGAAGTGATTCATGCAATCTAACACTCAAATTTTTAGCAACTAAATGTTGTCGATGGATGACGCAATGTATTGCTAACACCCCTGACACATTTTGTTTTAAATAGCTTATAAATCCACGATAACGTCCAACCATGGCAGGTGCTCCATCTGTAGCTACTGATATTATATTTGATAAAGGAATTGCTTTTTCAATGAAGTAATCCTTCGAAACATGAAATATTGATTCACCTTCAGCGTCGGTTATCAAAGTTCTTGCGTAGAGCAGTTCTTCGAAGATTTCTTGATTCATAATAAAACGAATAAATGTCAATAATAATGCTGCATTATCAGGTAAAGTTGACTCGTCCGGTTGTATAGAGAAATGGGTCGTTTGCAAATAATTACATAAGAAGCTTTCAATATCAGAACTCATTTCATCAATACGTCTTTCAACAGTATTGTTGCTTAAGGGAATTCTTTTAATGATATCAGATGCAGGTTTGTGTAAAACAGTTTTTAAAACCTCTTCAACGGCTGGCAAAATTAACTTCTCTCCGATAGTATCCGGTTTTCCGGATTTTGTTATAAGTAACGAAATATTGTAAGACGCCCGCAAACCATCATCATTTCTTTGTGACGTCGAAGCGAACATTCTGTCCAGTGTAGGTCTCTTCTGTAGTTTATCTTTGAGTGTTTGAAAGTATTTCAAATCTTTCTCTGTTTTATCAGGGTGGCATCTTCTCAGATGATCTTGCGCTTTAGATGGTTTCATAGCGTCATTGCCCAAAATTTTTGTTGCATAAAAGGCACATAGGCAATTGTTTATCCGGCAATGATGGAATGAAGCCAAATTTCAAACAATCAACACTGTACTGTATACATTTCTTTTTAGATTCGGACATGGCATCAGTCATCTGTGGACAAAATTAAATTATTTAAATAAGACAGAAAACCCAGCAGCTGTATATTAAAAATATTTTTGGATTTTTCCGAAAACATTCCATAATTCGAACATCTTCTTGCAACAATTAGCTCGAATTACGGAGATTGCACTGTAATTATAATACCGATTGCTAAAACTTCCAAAAAGAAACTATTGAGACGAATACGAATAAACGTATTTGTCCCACATTCGTATTTATAGAGTGACGAATTGAACAAGCCAGTGCAAGGTGGCGAAGCTCTGAGACTGCGACTCTCAGGTTTTTACAAGTTTAAAATGTATTGCCACCACAAAACGAATACCAACATCCTACAACTTACACAATTTTATAAACATATATAATAATTTTTTTACTTCATAGGTACTTTTATAAATAATGTAAATGTTTTGATATTATAAGATAGAATGATGTAAGTAAATAGGTACTATCAGTGTATGTGTTGAGATTCACTATCGTGGACCCCCATTTCATTTCATGGACCCTCAAATTTTTTTTCGCTGACGTAGACCCCTTGCAGGTTGTCATAGACCCCTAGGGGTCGATATAGACCACTTTGGGAATCACTGGTTGAAATAAATGAATAAATGAACCGGGAAAAAAATAAAATAAATTTGTTGTTGTATATTTATAGGAGGCTATAAATATACAACAATCTGAAATTCAACTTAATGTGTGATATCCCATTTCCCTATTTGCCACAAATACACAAACAAATAATCTAAACTTGCAAATTCCTTTAAATACATTTACGCTATTAAAAACAAACGCAGACCCTACACAAATTTCTACTTATTTTTTTATTGCACTAATTATAACGAGAAATTAATTTGCAACAATCGTCGTGTTCGGAATCTTATTTTATTTCTTATTCCTCACACAAGCAAGGTAGCCTCCTAAACTAATGCTTTTTATGTCTACCTAAATTAATTATCACTAAATTATTACTACACATATGAATGTGTTTCAAGTGATGTGATTGTTATATTCCTATCGATATATAAAATGAAAAATAATTTTTGAAAAAAAAATTCAGAGAGCAGCTAAAACATTTAAAGAAATAGGAAGTCGTTAGTTAATTTCAGCGGCTTTTCCTTCAAACACATTGTTTTATACAATATATGACACAAAATTATAAGATCTTTAATATCGCAAATTAGCATCAAGGGGTGCAGTTTATTGACGGAAATTAAAATAATTTGTATAAGAAATACTTGTGTGGTTCAAGGTTTGTCCATAAATAATGAGTGTATATTCAATACATATTTTGGTTGATAGTTCTAAACAAAATGTTATAATATATTTTATATACAAAAGAGAGCTTCTCTATGATATGGATACAGAGTACCAATGCTTTTGCCCGTATACGCTGGAGCAGATCTTAGTCATTTAAATAAATTTATCAATTGTTATTCTTTCATTTTCTATCAATATAACAACTAAATATTTTTTTAATGTACATGTCAAAGGAGATATTAGCTAGATATTAAGTTGACACATGAGGATTTTGTTTGTATGTTTGTTGTGCCTTACAACATTTTCTAGGGTTTTCGGGTACCATCACTGAGTTGTGGCTAAGTCTTGATATTGGAAGTATGTCCAAAATGGCAGTCTCTTGGAATCCAACAACAACATCTGTGGAGTGAGTGTGTGTTGTTGAAGTTTTGTTGTACCAAGGGTGTAAATGTTCTGGAATTTAAATCGGTTCACTGTTTCTCAGCCGCTTTACAATTACTTCATGGCCTGAATGGAGACTTAAAAGACACAGTGCCTCTGGACTTCAGATGTGTATGTTGCAACAAACTGACCAGATGTTGTTCAAATTACTTTGCCATCCGGTTGCAGTGATTTGAGTCAACTTGTAAACACCTTAAAAGACTGTGATATAATTAGTCATACTCCATATTTGATTTCTTGTTTCATTTGTTAGCTGTTAACATAAAAACATTCATATGCCACACTTTATAGCATATTTAAGATTTATTGTCATAAACACTGTTGCATCTGATTGCATATCACAAGGGATTCGTTAGGCTCTATATAACTACTTTTAATGTAAGCATCTATACAGATTGAGTTTCCTACTCATTAGATGGTCCACCAGATGGCAAGTAATGTTTGGCCGATGTGATGTCATATATAGGGACTGCAAAGGGATTCTTTATTACCAACAGCTATTCTAAGACTTACGGTACAAACATAACGTTTTAAGTGTGGCAAAACTGTATTCTTCGCCAGGTCTGAAGGGTCTACGTCTATGAACGATGTCAGTGTTTCAACTTTTTGCTGTATCTCCACTCCCAGCCAAGTACTTCCTCTTGTATGGTTGGTACAGTTGTTTGAAGGGCCATTAGGTGGTACATTCACCCAGGATTCTTCGTGTGACGGTATTGTCTTGATTCCGCTCATAAACGAAATGAGTTTTCAAACCGTAAGGATTTGATTTACTTTTAAAACGTCAAGCTAGTTAGGTTGGACAATATCACTTACGACTTATTTCAGCGAAACAACTTTCTCTGGAGTAAGCCTCGTTTGTTCTGCATACGATACCTTCCTTCGACCGTGTCTGTGAAATAAGTTATTTAACATTAATTATCACAGTTAAGGTTTGTTTTGGTGCCTAAAAAATCGGACGTTTTTATGCTATGCACAGTTTATAGTTCGTGGGACTTGCGAACAGCTGATGCTTTAAAGGGGGATTTCGACTAATGCGCGGGGACCAAACTTTGTTTTCGACATAAGAGAGTGCCAGGGGGCAATCAGGGCTATCGTATTTATCTCATATTCTTTAGAAATTAGAATAACTTTGGACTTTCTATATATATTTAGGTCATTGATCGGACCTGTTCGCTTTGCGTGGTTGGCAGGCACGTCGTCATGGCTTGATCATTCACTGCGGAGTTTGGTTGTAATCTCTTTCCTCTCTCCAATAATTTTTCCATTCAACCTGATTTTACGTCGCGGGGAAGGAAGCAAATATTGGAAGGCATAATGTTATATTTTTCTCTCTTTTTTCTTTAATATGTATCAACATTTTATAATAGTTAATTTTATAACTATATATTGATAAGGGAAATTCGGTAAAATAAATTCAATTTGAGAAATATTTGGCGGGCCGCTTAAAAATGTTCAACGGGCCGCGTGTTGCTCAACCCTGGTATATACAGCATACCATTAAACTTAAAGATTTATGAAAACTTATTTAACGGTTCTAACCTTTAATGACCTTGACTACTAGACTTCGTATTCAATTAATGACGCGTGTTGGTAAAAATGAATCTCGCATGTTCCAGTAGATACTATTTACAATCTTCCTTGATTGTAGGTGCCGCTACCCACAATACGATCACACCCGGTACATTCGCGCCGTTTTGACACGTAGACACGTGTTAGAGTTTCCGGACGGCGCGATGACTACAAGACAAGCCACTTCTCACAGTCATCGCCGCCATTCGATAACCATTCGGTCACATCAGGAAGGAGGCCACATGGGACGCCAACCCCCGATCATACTAGATAGAAGCGTTGCTGGAGTTTCTTCCGCCGCTTCTCCCAGCGCTAACGCTTTCCAAAGCGTTAGTAGTGATATTGCCAGGCGACAGCAACCGGCCAAGATGTTACATTGGAATTGTTAAAAGTATGAAATGTCATCTTAATAATATAAATAATCAAAATGTATGAGAAATAAAAAATAGTAATAAGACGTGGTGGAAGGGCAGACAATTATTTTTAAAATTGACAATATACACATTACCAATTTTTGAACTGGTCATTGTGACCACGGCTTTGTAATAGCATATTACGATTTAATTAATATAATTGTTTTTTTTTTCTCTCGAATACATTATAAAAGCTATAACTTATACAAATTTTATTTGAAAACCAAGCGAATTATGACCATTGGTTGAACTAAGATATGAACTGGTTGTTGCAACCATTTTTTGGTCACAACACCGCGGCCATTGATCTATCTTTAACAGGACTCCCGTCAGACAAGCAGATCCTCGGTCGGTGAAGGCAGAGGGACAAGATGCAGCGAATGTGCAGGTGTAATGCTCATGTCAAAGGAGTTTTACGATATGGCCATTGAGGATTTGAAACTCGTCCTAGAAAATTCAAATGAAATCGACCAAATTTTGAGTTTTCTGTGTTTCACTTGCGACTAAAAGCCGACGGTCTTGCTTATATTCTACCGCGCACCTTACATGTCTGACATCTAACGGTGGACTTGGAGTATTATGATGATATTGTAGTCATTACGTTCAACTCAGCGGGACCGGGCCCTAAAGAGAAAACTCTCCAAGGCTTATACGGATTTGTTGAAAACGATTTTTAAGATTAAAATAATATATGCAAGGACGATATTGAGCAATGCTTCAAAATAGTCGAACATTTAAAATAATACAACTAGTCGGTGCGAACACCTATTGCCAGGCATAAGCCGCCCCCAAGGATCGCTAGGATGACCGGTCCACCTAGTTCTACTCTACTATAAGACACTCCGTGTCTAGATTCGTAGCCGCCACAGGAAAACCTTCTGTCGCCAATGGCCGGCTTTGAATTCAAATGTAAATAATTATGTTAGCCTATTATGTTAGCTCGGTCTTCCTTTGCGAAGCGAAGCGAAGGTATCGATATGTCTCGTAGGACGTCCGTCTGTTGAGTTTGGACGGACCAACGCCATACAAGCTTTGCTTTATGACATCGGACCCTGTTATCAGACGCTATGCATGCAAAGAGGATACGATACACATTGCTGTAGAACAGCTTTGTACATTTAACAATTGTTCAATATATTCTCCGTTTCTAATTTAGCCATTTAAGTTTATTTACTTGATTTTGGACTACAAATATTGTCCAGCTTAGCGACAACTTGCTTCATAGGACGCCAATAGGCGCCCAGCCATCCCAGGCAATTAATATTAGAGATTCCATTTTCTTCAGTTTTGTTTTTGTAGCCAGATGCAACATGTTTTTAAATTTCGCTTAGCGCTATATCGAGGGGACTGAATTAAGTGGTTATCATGAACAGTTCGTAGCCACCTCGATGTAAAAAGTAAAAAAAGAAATGCGTCTATGAATTGTGTATACCATCTGTACATTTAATAAAATTACAAGAGATTTTGTTTTGGTGTGAGGAGTGAGGCAGTTTGAACGCAGCTGAGCGGTCACGGTCGCAATAATCGCAATCATCGCTTGTTCCTCCCCGCGCATCACACTATGATCTCCGACCATGGTTTACATGATAATGGTCATGTGTTGTGTCTGTTCATTACTATTACCTTTTTAAAAAACAATCTCAGTATTTATCTCAAGTTGCGGTATCTCCAATTGCAGGTTAATTAGGATAGATACGTTATCTAGAAACAACATTGTTTACCTTAGACAAAGAAAATTTCAAATATAGTAAATAAGAAACCTAAGTAAGGACGATCGTTTTTGTAAATGGCCACCTGTTGTAGCAATTATGAAATAAACTTTGTTAGAGTTGTTTTATTTCATACAACCCGTCCTCCGACCTGCCTGTGCGCTGCGCCGCACACGTGTTTCGTCTGAGCCTCAACGCGGTCCGAGGCTGTCGCCGACGGAATCTGTGCCCTAATGAACTTATACATATATATGCGTCCGTGGGGCACTACGCCTCCTGGTGCGTTCGCGCGTTGCAGAGGTAATGCACCTCGCGACGCTTCGCGAAGTTTCTTCCGCATAGCGTATGCTCCCCGACGCTTGGGCGATGAGCGTCGCCGAAGCAATGCGCCTGGTCTTCCATCACGCTCGTCTGTAATCACGTGTTGCTGAACTGCTTCTCGTCGCACCAGCATCGCGTCCACCGGGAACACAACTAACTCAACATGCAGCAGCGGTCATCGCTTCGGGCATACTGAAACGTAAACACCATACAATTAAACTTTCAAACTACCAGTTACAATTTTGCAAAAATTGTAAAACGAATTAAGTCTTGTCAAATTTTGTAGCATGTTCCATCGTATTGAAGGTGCAGATCAAAATTTAAATTGCACTTAATTTATACCGGTATTTCATGGTTCATATCGATACATTTTAGAACACACTAATTGAAACTAGCACTAAATTGACCCAAACCCAAAGTGATCTTTCTCGGCGCTTATTTCTTACAACCGGGTCACGTGTAACTGAATTATAAAAGTAAATTAGATATTTTCCGAATTAAAAACCCAGGTAAATATCGTGGCTTCTTAATTCCTTCCTGCATGCAATGTTAAACATGTAATTAATAACCTAATAAAGTCTTAGTTTCAGAGTTGTTGGAGTGACACCTCGATGAAGTCAGTTGCAGGTCCGTGCGTAGATGAATACAAAGGTAAATGTGCATATTTTTCTTTACTCTAGCAAACAGCAGTACGGCATGTGTTATTGTTACCTTTTCTGTGATGGTAGGTTTCTGTTTTTTAAGACCCCACGCTCTCTGTGATCTCGGCCACAAAAACCACGATTCAGTCGCAATGCAAACGCCATTTATATATCTCCGTTCTCTCTTCGATATATTTTTTTATAATGGCCACTATTAGGAACCTCTTGTACAACCTTTGTCTTGAGTTCTTAGAGACAGGTTTTTAATAAATAATTTATTCTCTTTCTTTTCTTATTATTTCCTTACTCTTCTTTTATCCGTCTCAATATCTCTCACTCCTTTACTTTTCATACATCACCTTTTTTTCTTTATCATTTGCTTCTGGACTGCTTCTTTACTACTTATTATTTTGCTATTTTGTTTATCTGTATTTCATTTTATTTCTGTATTACTTATTTTGTATCACGGCTATTTTTCTTTACCCTTCCAAAGATTGTTATGTTTTGCTATCTTTTATTACCTTACCAATTGGCTTTTTGCAAAATTCCAGGAAGGTCTTTCGACTTTCTTCTTGTTCCATTACAGTTATGTATTACATCGTATTTCTTATAAGTGTATATGCTATACATGTATGATATGTATGTATGTCATGTCCATATGTACACGTTAACTACCCGTTATATATCCCTCTGTAAATTCCGTACTATGGTTGTCTGAAAAAAATTGCCTCTATATTAAATGGACGTATTTTAAAAATAAATTAAATATGTATTGTTTCCTGTCGTATTTTAATAACATATATGTGCCATATTTCATATATCATTGCTGTTTCTGTGTTCTATGTGTACACAAGGTGATCAGAAATTTGAGTAAAAACTTTAGTTTTTGGCTTTCAAATGAGTTTTAAAGCTTTTACAATTATAACTAATCACCCTGTATTTTATCATATGTAATCCGCATATGTTAAGTCTTTGATCTACATTTGTGATTACATAATGAACGTGATTGGGTTGGTGGTGAGGTGATTAAAGTACATCCCCATGTGTTGAGTCGGGAAGGTTGTAGATATTCACATATATTGAATTAATCAACGTCACCCGGAAGTTGCGTGGGCTTGAGGTATTGATTTAGGAAATGGGCAGTGGTGTCTCGCATGCGCGCCGTTTGCCCTAGGACTGTCGCTCTCGTCCGTGTTAGTGTTGCCAGTTATATCCTATGGCCAATATAGTAGAACATAGTTTTAGATAGATTGAATTTTAAACCTTAAATTGAAGCAGACTTAAATGCATAAAGGATACTAGCTCAAAGACACGCTATGAGAAAATTAATTACTAACAGATCTATCAATGATTGTAACTGTACTAAGTAAGGACCGCCTAAACACTCATCCGATGTTTCTCAAGTTGTCAACTTGTTATTTTAACCACAGATGCACGTTATCAGTTATTTAGTCTATGCATTTACTATGGAGTATCTTGAGCAGTGGTAGCCCAGCAGTACCGAAAACAATCTTATATAATTCACACGCTTGTGCATTAATTATATAGTATTGTCCCTGCTCACAAACAAGTTTCCGGAATAAAGTTTAATTATGAGTTTTGATTTCAAATCTTAATTCGATTTTATATTTTAACGTATTTATAACTTTTAAATTTTGTTTAAACGTTTTATCGTTATAATTTTGCATTTGCAATTTTAGACTAAGATTTCAGTTAGTTATTTGCGTACATGATACATACCGGCGCTTGCCGCATTCAGCCATTATGTCGCCGGACAACAAAGTGGGAGGCGATCTTTTGGACAGGCCTATGTTTCTCTTCTTCTTCTCTGTTTCTATCTTGATAATGTTTTACGTCTGAAGTAATTTAAATTAAAAATAAAATATAAAAGTATTCAATAGTATTTATTATATATGATTCAACAAGTTACTAGTCCTGCCATCTACCGACAGAATCTGCGCTTGCTGAAGGCCGACTTTTAAATTGAATAAAGCCTGCGAACTTGCCAAACTATCTTTGGCTGTTTTGAATTAAACCTTTTTTTGCAATGTTTAGGGTGTAATGACAAATAATTATATTTATTACTATGAATATTGTAATTATCCCCAATATTATTTATAGAACGTTGATGTTGTAGTGTGAGAATACATGTATAGTATTAAACTTAAATGAAATTACCAGGGTAGCACGGGTTGCGCAGTGGGTAATGAAATGCTGTATGATATCACACACGGGCAGAGGCTCACAAGCGGTGAAGTATATCAGGTGTTGCAAATCCACGGGCCAATCACGTTCAAAGTCCATCTTCAGTAAAATTGAACTTAGGTATTTGTACTACTAAAACCAGTTTTTTCCAACGTGGGGCCCACAATTAAGCAATTTTATCGTTAAGTGGGGTTATTTCAAAGTTAACTCGACACCAGTTTAACCTTTTCACTTTAATATAAAAACTATATATGTTGCACAGGTCGGCGTAAGAATTAGGTGGGGTATGGCACGAAAAAAATTAGTACATACTGGACTAAAACAAATGATCAATGGCCAAATGAAAACTCCTTTATATATATATAAGTTGTTCGTGCATGTATCGATAATGAATGTAGTATGTAGGTTCAATTTAAACTTTAGCCGAGAGTCTCATACCGCTAGTAGTAATTAATTCACTGTGAAACAGCTGGAGGATATGTAATGGTTCCTACTATCTCTCTGAGCAGTGGTAGAAGACTTCCAGAAGATGGGCAGCAGCGTCCTTTGCGTACCATAATACAACATTGCGATCGCTAAGCCGCCGGCCAAGCGTGACGATTAACGGTTTATCCCCCAATAGATATCTTATGGGATGGCCTATACCCTACTAATCTTTTAATAAGAATAACGCGCAAAACTCTTGTCTCATTATGTATGTCATATATATATATATATATATGACATACATAATGAGATATATATATTTATTTATTATTTATATATTATTTATATATATATTTATATTTATATTATTATTTATATATATTTATTATTTATTAGATCCACGTTAATAGCTACCACAAAACACACATGAATTAAATAGTCGTCAACCACCGATTTAATTTTGCAAACCGTATTAATTTGTGTTTCTGTATATCATGTTCTTATGTAATGTGAGATACTTGAAATTCTCAATGGTACGAAATATTTTGATAAATTTATTCACTTGATACGTTCTGGTAAACCGACGCATCGGTATAAATTGATAAACGACCTACAATAAATATTGAACACTGGCAGTGGCGTACCTAGGGGGGGGCGGTGGGTGCGGTCCGCACCGGGCGGCACTTACCTTGGGGCGGCATTTTTTATATTTACTTATAGTTGTAAAAAGCAACTTTTTCATTTCAAATTTATTTTCTTTCTTGAATAATAAATGATTATTATAAGTTTAATATTTGATTTATATAAATTATGATTAACTTTATGATTTCGAATATTATTCCTCGGTGTATATAAATGCATTTTAGTGTAAATTTTGGATTCTAATTCAAGAACAAGATAATAATTTTATTTTATTGAATTCATTAAAATTCATTGAATTCGTAAAAGGATCTTTACGACTTTGTTCGGCAATTTTTCCTAACTAAAATTTTTTGATGTCAGTTTATAAATGTCATTTCTTTTGAAAAGTTTATATGATTACTTTGAAGAGATATATTAATATTTTTTTAAATCAAAAACCACTATTTGATTGACATATAATAGAAAGGGCGGCAAACTGGAGATCGCCCCGGGCGGCAAAATTCCAGGTACGCCACTGCACTGGGCAACAAGCCAGTAACAACTAATACAAAAGTCGTATTAAAATCTCAGGCTCAAGAATCCACGTATTTTTATAGACTTCGCGATGTTAACTTAATAGATTACTATGTTTCATGTTACTTGGTGATCTAACTTAACAAAGTAAATAAATTTACAATTTAAACAAACAATGAAAGGAAGTTACAAATAATTTAAAAATTCCATTATTTAACTACTGCTGGACCACTAACCACTTCTTCATAGTATTACCAATAGGACAGCATCTTCGGTCATAGAGGCTCCAGAGGCAAGGATGCTGATGATGAGCTGGCCCGGTCGTTTGCTGCCCGAAGCTCCTCATTCCACTACCAATGGGTAAGGCCAAATCTCTAGTATTGGAGCGTACCAGGAGTCGACACAGTAAGCAATGGACGAGTCATGAGGAGCGCCGATAAGCAAAAGAAGCAATGCCTGCCATAAGCTGCCGGCTCTCTGACGCCTCGCTGCGGCTGTCGCGACCCCGACTACGCCTGGTGGCAGGAATTTTAACCGGTCATGGTCTTTTTAACAAACATCTATTTACATTAGGCGTTACGGATAGTCCTTTGTGAAGTGTATGGTACATGTGGAAGTTAAGAATCCTTTTAATATTTCGTAATATTTAAAAGTAAAAATAAATTTGCTTCCAATTTAAATTACCCTTTTTTGTTCAAATATGATGGTTTAGCACATTGTGTCTTTTTATAGTTTCAAAAAAATACCTGAAGAGGATACCGTTATCAACACAAGGTCGTTGAACAAGTGCTTCGTGTAGACTGGAAAATGTGCTTCGAAAATTGGTTCAGATTCGTGAAACTCTACATAGACGCTGGAACCCAGGGGTCGCCGGCACAGACCCTTGTAAAATCATTTAACAGTTTTGTTTTGTCCCTGTTACTTCAGTAACCTCATCGCTGCCATGCGATTGTTTATATTAAGTAAATTATTTAAAATTAATTTTCACATATAAATACTTTTGATACAAAAAGTAAAAAAATGTTTTTCATACACGTTAGCTTGTAATTTTTTGGTAGTTAATGTTTTTATTTCTCTATAACGCTATAAACACAGTTTGACAATAACAATTAAACGCAGTTCCACGCACGCATGCGGCGTTTCGTCATCCGCATCGAAGCTGATGATATTGACCTGACAAGATCTAACATCATCCTAAGGTTACGAGACCAAACACTGCTTTGTGCAGTTGGACATTCTTTGAGCTTTTTATTTAATCTGAGATGGTAGTCGATTGTCCTGGCACGCGACGGCGCTGGAGGCGTTCACCAGTAGACCCCGGGCAAGCGTCCTGCAGGCGTTACAAGCTTCAGTGCGTTACGTAGGCGCGTGTGCCGGAGCTGAGCGAGGCATGAGTCAGCCCCAAATAAGGGAGGTCGCGTGTACAAATGCACTTCTCCATCGCCGGCCTAAGTTGATCCGCGGGGACGCGCCGGCGCTCCGCCAACTCGGTTAGAACTTAGCGGATGGAGGCTCTTTCTAAACTGGACGGCCGAGTAGATACGGCTGTCCTTTGAGGACTCTATTAAATTGTTTGCGTGACTCATACTTCTGTTTATTTGTGTTTGTTATGATGCCGTCAATCAGTTCAACACTGTCTGCTGTTAATTGCGGCGTGCATTAACATTGTTAACTTCTTTCAGCCGCTACTATGAGACTCTGCGTGTATCTCGTTTTTTGTTTGACGTCACTGCAAGCCGCGTGCTTCGGAATGAGTACGTCGGGTAAGTGCACGATTCAATTGTTACATACGTGCGGAGTACGGACAGGGTCGGCGCGCGTGTGCTGAGCTGTGGTCGGTTGGCAGCAGACGCTGTGCCGCCGCTACTTGCGTGTGTGAGATAAGGATGCAGATGTGTTGCTGATGTATTTTCCATTATAAAATATAATACGCAATCTTTAGACACATTTTTTATTTCACCTTTTCCACATCTAAATGTGTGTAACAAAAAGTATTATGTTCATTATTAGAAATCGTGGTGCTGCGGGCGGTGCGCGGCCGCGATGCCCGGCTGCCCTGCGGTCAAGGGAAGGTGTTCCTCGACGGACCGGACTCCTACGTACTCTGGTTGAAGAATGACCAGGAGTTCCTGTATCGATTCCCGAACGAGGACACGGAGAACAGGTGAGACACTTCCCCTGTCCTGACTTCTGCATTTTTTGTGGCTCCTTATTAATGCTTACAGTTGCCTAGTTCATAATTAAGTTCGCGAGTCGCCTTGAAAGCTTCGTCTCGGTTCGTTACATAGACTTTTTAATCGAATGTAGTCCAAGTACGCCAGTGCATCGAGTAAATATTTTGACTCTGCTACCTGTTGACAGAGATGCGACGGGAATCTAAACACTGCGAACAAAATACTTTCGCCTCTTCTTTTATTTCATTTAATATTCTTTATTGTAGACGCTAGAAAATATATAAATAGTTTCATAGTAATAAACAAAAAAGTACAATAGCGGTCTTATCACACGAGGCAATCTCTTACAGACACCATAGTATGGAAACAGTAGTAATATAAATAATGGGTAGTTAACGAGTACAAAACATACGTATATACAAACATACATACAGAAACATAATTACATATGTATATTGCATTTATAATTATGTAATAATAATAATACATAAAAATACATATCACGATATTTTATAAATATAACACATTAATAAATAAAATATGAACTGAACTGAAATTGAACTGAAACCTACTTAGATCGCAATGTCGCAAAAAGAATACAGAAACAGAGAAAGGAAAAGAAATGAATTAAAGTATAAATAATCATGGGACTAGTGCACAGTGCTTAACCATGTTCTTCTCCTAGCATAGAAGTTTTCTGAAGCATTAGTTATCTCATCTTTAGAAATTTCGTCGACAATCCAATAGCAACAACCGATCGCGAACAGCTCCGGTCGTCGCAGTCACCATCGCCTGATCGGTCAGATCCGGGATGCCCTCGCATCCATCCAGTCATTTTTTAAGAAACGTAGAAATAAAAAATAGTGACTCCTGCCGTGATTTTTATGTAATAATAAAACAAACAATGTTTATATTATTACAAAGAAAAGCAACATTTTTTATTGTACAAATATTAACGACTATTACAGTGTGTTAGTTATATTAATGTATTGTAATATAAAAACATTAAAACATTTAAAGCTGATTGTAAGCGGTCCGCGTCGGCTGCAATGCGGTCCATTAGACGTTGGGGCCGGTCTGCGGGCGAGGTGTTGACTGACAATCGTGCGGATTGTTTTGGGGACTCATGGCGGCGCTTCGAGCGAGCCCTACCCTCTCAATTGCCCACAAATCATCACCCAATAGATTAAGGGAGGGACTAGATGACGGCCAGTCTTCAGCTTTGATGGAGCACGGGTCGTTCGTTTTTACCGTCGTCGTACATGCCGTCCGGCGCCGTCTCGCTAAAAGGACCATCCTGGGTTATTGAATGTGGTATATTAAGAGGCTTCACTACATTGGTATCTTAGCACAATTGTGCCGATGTTTTGATACCTTACTCACAAACATTTGGCTCAGTCGCTCCTTCATAGCTAAAACCACACCAAACCATCACTGAAGTGGAACAATGCCATCGTTGTGTTTTGTTCACTAATTTGGAAGCTTCTTTTGAGCTTCAGCATAAAGAACTTGCTTGTAAAAAGATTGTAAAATTTTTCTAAAACCTAAACAACACTTTTGTGACCTCCCTTTGCGTACCCCTTGAGTTGTTATTTTGATTTCACCACCCTATGTTATTTAAATTCTCCAGTTAAGTAATTACTGGTGCGTGTCTTACAGGCAGGGAGCCCTGGGCTAATACGCGACATGGTTCTATGTGCTATCTTCATGTCCCGAGATTATATCTTTGGCTTTTGTGACAGGATTCGAAATCTTTCCCTGCTGCTGCTTTGCTCGCCTTGTCCGCACGCACCCCGCGCGGCCAGATCTTTTTCTGCCTCAAACAGAGGAGGCTTCATTTCACATGTCAACAGCCCGGCGCGCAACAATTGAACTGTATCTGATGCCATAACTACGTCTCGTAATTTAATATAAAAAATATTTTAGCGTGTCTTGGCGCCAAAATAAGAACACAAGGAACAATTATATAAAAATGATAGATTTTAGATCCGAAACTAATGTTTTGATTTATTTTCAATTACAACTGTGTTTATGGACAGACTGCGTGAGTGCATGTTGTGAACCAACGCACAGGCAACGGGACATAAGCTTAAAATAGTTTTCAGGAAGAACATCAGTTGTAATTAATTTATGTTAAAACGCGTTGTTTTGTAAAGTTATTTATATTTTCGATATTAAATTGAGTCCAAGGATTCTCCTAATGCCATAGTGGGACGTACAATTACTGAAGCCACTTGAACGTTCAAAGTAATTAACTTGAAATTATTTATTTAACGGATACGTGTTTGGTATCATACCTGTTCAAGCATTCAGCGGAAACTTGAAGGCGTCGCCGGCCGGGCGGTTGGGCGGGCGGGCACGCCTCTTTGAAATGATTTTCCCGGCGGTGACCGGCGCACGCGACACGGGTCGCCGTAGTATTCCAGACCTTTCTATGAGCTATAAAAGCCATCATCTCGGCGATGTGGTAAAAGCCGGAAAGACTAATTGGTTAGGTCTCTGGTTTTGTCGCGTTGGGAGATATGCCACTTTTCATGGATAATACGCATCCGCAACACACCAATGCGCTGTTGTCTGATTCAACCATGAGCTTGGTCGCTCACGACGCGCTCCTCCGACGTCCGCGAGCAGTGCCGATGTTATAATTGATTGCACTTTGAAACATTCACTCATTCTCATTGTGTACAAGCAGAGAAGGATAGAAATTACAAACTTGTTAGGATTTTGTTCCAAATTAGTTTCCGAGACGAATTCACAGAATACAACAACCTCAAAGAACATCCTTCAAATAACAAAGCAAGTAGCTCTCGTGAGGTTCCAACGTAATAAGTCCACAACAAACACGTCCGAGTTTTAGGTTTCGATCACATAAAGGCATTTTTAATATTATATTGCACACTAATAAGACATCCTACACGATGTCAAAACTACACAGGAGGTTTCTACTACTTTATGCCCAAAGAAAAAAAATTAAACTTTATCTCACTTCCTGGCATTGAGTGTGTATAATAATTCAAAGTTGTAAAGTAAATAAAAAAGTATATGCCAAATGTAGAATAAATGGATGGTCATTTAACCCCGGAGTTCACGAACTTCAGGAACTTAATAACTTTTTGACCTCCTAAATACTAGCTTAACTAATAAAATCCTTATGAAAATATTACAAGAACCATCAAACTGTAAAAAGTTTGAGGCAGAGTGTCTTCACTTCTATGCTTAACTTCAACAATAACTTACGTGGCGGTGAGGCAGAGGGGGGGGGGTTGCGGTTCAGCTAAAGAAAAGCGCAGAGTTGACATTTTGTTGTTGAGGTGGCGTAGTTTATCAATTGTTGTTGTCACGCGTGTGACGACGCTCGCGCAACTCATCTTGTTGAGGTTGTTCAAATTTCGCGAGCGACGCTAATGCGGAACGTATGAGGATTGTCGTCGTCGCAACAAAAGGAAGAGCGGTGTCGTTTTGCGAAAACAACTCGAGTGTTGAGTTTCGGCCGCGCGCGCTGCCCAGCACATATATGAGATCGCGCGTCGGCTGCGCTCCGAGTCATCGGACTTGTTGCCGCGCGGACCCGACAGAGTCAAAGCTGCTTCGTTACATTAGACCGTCACGATCCTCTGCGATCGTCAGCTTAATATGTTAGTTAAAACCCCACCGCCTGTTAAGAACAACAAACAACAAACTCAATGTGGTTTGTAAAATTTATTTTGATGAACGTTTTAACAAAAAAAAATGGTTTGAACAATTAATTTTTAAACACTTTGATCCAGAACGTATTCTGAAATAGAGTAATATGCATTTTGGCAAAGCATGTCCTTAATAAATTTCCCGAATCTACTAAGAGATAAATTAACCGCGCCGTTTGGTAGTTTGGTAGAAAACTTTCGTGATTGATAGTAATCATGAGACAGGTGATTATTTGGCTTATGTTTTTCACTGTATTTGTTTTTATTACATGTGTTAAAACCCGTGGTGGTTCACATAACATGTAATAACTTTTTATTTATTAATTAATAAAAATAAAACATACATATACAGACATGTACATTTATTTTATGACATAATAAATAAAAGTTAACCAATTTGTGCAAATTTTACAACATATTTTTAATTTCTTATATTATACCAACTGTCCCCGCCTCCGTCGTGGGCCCAGCACTACCTTTACGAGTGTTATTTCATAAAATCCATTATAGCTAACTTTTTAACAGTAAAAGAGTCGTAATTCTAAAACCTCATTTTATGAATGAAACGCCCTATGGGTGGACTTCCGTAAAATCATCTCTTATGAGCATTCTACTCAGTAAAGGGAATACTCCTTATAAATTTCAGGTCTTTAAGTTTCCAAAGATATTGCGAAAAGTATACAATTACTTACGTACATAATAGTAGTAAATTAAATTTGTTTTCTTAATATAAGTAAATCGTCTAGAGTCGATTTGTAATTGGTACTATAAACAAAGGCATTTTTAATGTATGAGATTAAAAATGTAATTCAGGGTTATTTGATATACGATAAAATAAGTGACACTTGAGCGAGCGATCGAACCCGCCGCCTGCGCTGCACGCCGCTCGACACTTTAACACAAGCACAACTCAAGAATGTTATTCGAAAATACTTGAATTGTTTTTTTGTGCACTTTGAATAATTCATGGTCAGGAGCAATGCCAGAAAGGTCCAGCAAGGGTATCGGCTATAGATTACATTCGTCTACCGGAGTTCCTTGAACTGAGCACAGTCTAGAACAAACTGAGTGGGGTGCGTTGTGGGGTCGCTTCCAACGTCAGTCAAATATATATGTGATGTGTAATGATCTCGCATTAACTGTTACAATTTCGTTACTGTACATCGATATCGGCACTTTAACAAGGCGAAAGGAAGTCAGATGCTATTGCTGGGGCGTAGTGTTGCACGTGCACGCGCGGCACCAGCGCGCGGCACCAGCGCGCGCCGACGTCAAAGGCGATCTCGGTTGCAGTGGTCTACAGATGATGCACATGACACTTTACATGGCTCGCCGCCAACTCGACCAATGCTGCGGATACTGACCGGCGTGAGGATGCAACGGTTATTCACTTATCATTACTTTGCGTCGTTTAAGTTACATCTTGCAAATAATGTGACTACTTAAAACTTTCGAGCGAAAAAGTTTAGTGCAGAAAGTTTCAACATTTCCGGATGCAGACATCTAACCAGTCCTATTGGAAGTCTATAGCAGACGCCTGCACCCGGGACAGAGCGTCCTCTGGCTGAAATAATTATATTACCCGTTTAGGAAAACCTTCCCTGTGTCTACAGGAGTCACATATATATGCTCCGTGATATAAGTTCTGTGATAAATTTAAAAAGTTCGTAATCGTCCTGACTAATAATGTCAGGGTTAGTAATATTTGTGAAAGTGTTCACAATTGAATAATTGTAATATTGCGCGTGCCGTTGTTCACGGCGGAGCTCAGTTTAAGTAAATTTTTTATAAAATCAGGCTCATTCGGCATTCGCCACTTTATCATCCAAGGCGGAGAATATTATCATTAAATATATATGTGAGAAGTTCATGCACTCAAAATGATGTGCGCTGAATATCTGCATCATCATCAAGTCCGGCGCCGTGTCCCTGCTCCGGAGCCTTGAGGCGCCAGCGGGCGGTGTTGTGGTGCCACTACAACTTGCCAACCCACTCGGCCACTCGGCCACTCGGCCACTCGGCCACTCGGCCGCTCTCATCGGTCTGCGGGTCGCCTCGCTTCCGATTCGAGCGCGTACATGCATCCCTCTCCGAGCGCCCCGTCGTGCGCTTAGTTCTATGAGCGAATACGAGCTTCCTGTGCCAGGAGTCACGGGTAACACATTCCTGCTAGACTTTCATCGAAAGGCACTGAAGGATATCAGACGAGAAAATATTTGGTAGTTCAAAGAAGGAGTGTGGATATTAAATAATTTCACAAAACAAATTCAATTGGTAAGTCACTGCTTTTAATGGCTGTTCGATGAGAAACTCGGCAAGCATTATGTTATACACATGACGACAAGTGCAGTGTGTACATCGCGGTAGTTCGTTGACAGCCGCTGCGCCCGCGTCCGCCCGCGTCCGCCGGCCGGCGCGGCTCTAGCTTGTCTCCTTGCAGGTCAGTGAACCACGACCGCACGTACGGCACCTCGTGCGACTCCGACTCCTGTCACGACGACACCTCCCTGTTGCTGAAGCGCGTGTCCGACCGAGACGGCGGCATTTACAGATGCCGCGTCCACTACCAGGAGTCGCCTTCGCAGGACTACGTCATCAATGTGAGGCTAGTCGGTACGTACCTATTTATATAGTGCACTATGTAACATATATACTATATATATTAAAACTTGGGCAGTGTAAAGAATTTTGAATAATCACACAACTTCGCAGTGGCTTCTTGTAACTACTATCTTTAGAACAATTTTTAAAGTGAACACAGTATAGGAACTCTTTTGAGTTAGTTGTGGCACTTTTCTCAGATCAAGAAAGATTTAATTTGATCGTCAAGTTACCGGGCCCAGCCAAATTTTGTAAGTGGTCTACGAGAAAGACAGTGTGACCTCTGATTTATAAAACGAATGCGCCCAACTTTGTTATTTTCCTTGTCCTCGCCTGGGTTTGAAATTAACTTTGAGGTAATTTACAGATTCTCCAGGAACACCTAAAATATACAGCGACGCCGGCGAGCTGCTGGAGCAGGGGCACGTGGCGCCGCTCAGCCTGGGCTCGAACCTCTCGCTCGTCTGCGAAGTCGATGACGGTAACAAATCATATTTTAACTTTAAATCTTACTTAGCTCAAACTGTAGTCCCACAGAAACCTTTGTACCGTGCCATAAGGCTGCGAGGTGGGAAGCAGAAGAAAAAATAAGAGCATGAGCATTACCTCTGGGAGCTTCGATGACGAAGTAAGGAGCCAGGTGACATGTACACCATCCCCTCCTGTCTCGCGCATAAACAAGAGGCGGTACTGTGGTTTCGGTAGCAAAAGTGCTACATACATCCTAGCACTTAGGTCGTTGTATATTGTATAACTTCTGCTAAGAGTGGGTCACGTCTAATCAGAAACCAAATGAAATAAAAAACTGACAATTGTTTCTTAAAACATTTTTCATAACATAATTTAGATGCTTAAATTTAAAACATAAAAAATGTTGACACACACATAATATTCGTCTTAAAAAGTTAACAAATCTTTCATGGGTGTACGTATTTATAATAATTTTTCACAAGATAACCTTACTTTTCCAAGTTTTAAATTTAAACTGCGATATACATTTTTTTTTTTAAATCTTATTATACTATTTAAGAGTTTCCAGTTGATACAAATGTGTTGTACTTGGTTTGTTGTACTTATTCAAATGGTTGATGCTATAATGAATACATCAACATTAAACATTTTATTAAAAAGAGCTGCTGTTGAGTTTTTGCTCAGCAGATCAGTCTTCCGAGCTGGCTGTAGCTTACTGACGGCCTGCCTACACCCGTGTTTCTCAACGCGGGGCCCACGACCCACAGAGGGGCAATTTGATTGCTAACGAATTCATTTCGAAGTGGACCTAACTACCTTTTTATAATGTTAAAATCTATTGCTGCTCGAATAAAGATATTTTGAATTTGAGTTTGAATGAACAACCAATGGGTGTTTGTGTTGGTGAAGAACAACCGGAAACGCTGGTGTACTGGCGGCGCAACGGAGTGGTGCTGGAGCGCGCGCACAGCGCCCGCCCGGGCCTGCTGCGCGCCGAGGTGTTCCTGCGCAACGCCACGCGCGGCGACCTCGACGCGCACTACGAGTGCCTCGCGCAGAACGCGGACGTGACCGAGCCGCTCGCGGCCAGCCTCGTCGTCAAGATGTACCGTGAGTTCAACTGCAAAACCAACCAGCATACACCATACACCATCAGCTGCCCACCGCGCAGCAGCTGCAATCGATGCACACATAGAGTTAAACAAGTTTTCATCATCATCGTCATACGAGCCAATAAAGGGCCGCCCTCAGAGATCGCCGCGACGAGCGGTGCAACGTGCACGCGCTCTCAACTGCGTCATCGGTCAATTTAGTCGTTGGCTTACCTCGCCCTCAGTAGCGTCCCCTACGCACCTTAACGCCGCCAAGCGTGCCATGCTTGGCGATTATGGTATATCCCCATAAATGATGAACCACGAAACAAATACACGACTTTAGAAAATCTTTCTGATGTTCATAAATGAAAGTTTCACAAAAAATAATCTACATGAGTCTTAAAGCGAATGGACTGTGAAGTAGTTCTTTTCGACACTTTACGAAATAAAATTTTAAAACAACACGTAAACTTAAATTATTTAACAAAGAAGTAACATGGTTTTGATCAAAGAAGTCAGCTACTCTGGAAAGAACACGGGCGTGAAATTATGCGTTTTGTTTGCGCTCAGTGCCGCCCCTATCGGTGGAAATTCGGCTGAACAACAACTACGACTTCGAGGCGGGGCAGCCGCGCGTGGTGGACTGCGTAGTCGTGGGCTGCGTGCCGCCGCCCGCCATCACCTGGCACTTGGGCAACAATCTTCTCCGCTCGACCGTCCACAAGGTGCCACCACACACACGCACATTGCTTCAGTTTAATGTAATAAGTTACGGAGTGGGTCACAGATACCAATCATTATTAAGAAAATAATGTCATTCTGTACTTTAAAACGAACAATTTCAATAAGGATCTAAAGATAAAATACGTCGGAGCTATTACAAAAAATATGTAATAAATCAACATACAAATGTAATCCTAATAATTAATAATAGACGTAGTGATATAATTCTTCAGTAAGCTTATTTATTCTAAAATATACTTTTATAAAATACAAATCAAATTAATATTAATCCACACTCAAAGAAGCAATTACTCAGAGATTAACGTGGTACATGAATATTATTTTGTTTATTAGGAGTTTACTAAGTACAAAACATTCAAAAATGCAAGGATAAAAGGTCCATTACATAATTTTAATTTTAAAACAATTTAAGAAAATTGAAAGTGTAATAATTTGACATACTGTTTAGGAATATTCGTAAAAAAGAATTTCTAGCCGATATTGACTTTTTTAACAAAGGCACTGACGTCTGTCAAACGAAATGTGAAAATGTCAAATGTGGTTCAAACGAATGCAAATACGTTTAAAATTAAAAAGGGCGTTGAACTACAGATACTTTGAACTTGACTAGATATGTATACACATTCTTTTACCCATTACACTCGGCAGACTGAGTTTTATGTGTAATGATTAGCAGTAAGTTTGTGTGACATCCTTGGCAGCAGTCGGCGAATGTGACAACGCGATGTTTGGTTAAAAGAGAAGATAATTGTTCACCTATAAAAACATTCTACACTGTAAGTACAGACTTTAGAGCTGGGTTTACAAAAGTGACTGCTTAAAAGTGAGAAGACTGTACTGTAAAATTTCAAATGTTTAAAAAATGGATGGTTGACAATAATCGAGAGCTTATGATATTGTTCATTCAGGAGCTGCACGATGGCAACTACACGGTGTCTTCACTGACACTGGTACCATCACTGCGGGACAATGCACATGACCTTGTGTGCCGCGCGCACAACTCCCACCTGCCCTCTGTGTTTGAAGACAGGGTCACCTTGAATGTTGGATGTAAGTCAATTTCCTTCTTTTGGGTATTTTTCAATTGTGATCATCAATAACCAGAGAGATATCAAGTGTGTTTGTTATCTAGGGTTTATTCAAGTTCACACATACATGCACGAGAGAAATTGATGACAAAAATTTATTATTTCATTGTTGTTAAAAACTAATATTTCTTTATATTTACTATTATTTCCTAACAAAAATCTAACCTAAAATTTCTGAACAACTCATAGTTGTACAGAAATTTTAGTTTTGTAATATAGTAATCTTGTAACGCTTTTGGCTGAGATTTCATCAACCTCAACCATCAACCATAGTAGAAATTTGGGTGCAGTGGACATCTCTTTTTTCTTCACCAGATTTAAGCTCCAGTACAATACATATTCACTTTTTTTATGATGTATTTCATTATGCGCCATTGCAAGAGATCTTTTTAACTTGTACCTAAACTACTTTAGTTTGAAAGTTGCTCCGATTAAAAAAAAATCGTCATAAAAGAACCAGCAGTACATTATGATTTTTTGGAATATGATAAACAAAAATCTGTTTACATATAAATACTGTACTCACATTAGTTATTTCACTGTGAATAATTACCATCACCATATATTCTGACTCCTACAAATCCTTTCAGTTTTGATTCACTTCATACTAATGACTTTGAAGAAAGTTTATCTGGTACTGTATTTGAAGTATTTATTGACTTGATGGAATATTTTGGTTCCTGTATGCAGACCGACCACTTTGTTTGTCATCTCGGGACGAGAAGGTTGGCGCTATCCAGCGGGAAGCAGAGACTTTGACCTGTGTTGTTGAAGCTTCACCAGAACCCTTGCAGTTCAGCTGGACCTTTGCTGATTCCAGATCTCTATACACCAGTGTAACGGTAATGAAATTAAATGATATGTTTTTTTAAGTATCACATTGAGTGAACTTCTTGAAGAATAAGCTTTGTAGGATTAGAGTCGATCCTGTACCTAAAATTTAATTGTTAAGCATGATATGATATTTATTTTTCATATTTACATTGAGCCAATTTTCTCTCTAGGAGAAACTTGTTTGTAAAAACAGAATAACTCAAAACAAGGCTTGACCGCTGCTTAGGTTGACACAGAGTTTCATTTAAAACATAACATAAAATGTAACTGAGTTTGTTGTGGTCTTTTTTCGGATTGACTTTCACTTCATCAAATTTTGACATAAAAGTAAGTCGAAATTTTCATTTAAAACTCCCAGGCATTAGGAATGCAGGCACTTCTTTTTCCTATGCTGTTAATAACATTTGCCAAGCATCGGTTTGTCAAAGGTTTAATTATCTCCGAGTTGCACATGTTATAGTCAATTGTTTAAATTTTGCATGTCCGCAATAAATACAGAAGTCGATCTGTTTGGGGCTTCACCTGCTTCGTTGACTGATCAATATGTTTTATTTCTGTTAGTGTCAGCGGTGTGAATATGTTTCGCGAATTGAAGATGCTCCGAGAATGAAGTTGAAGAACCGAGACGAGAATTTATAACGTAAATTCGAATTGGCCCCGGCGCGTGAGACATCACATGGCTGGTGAACGTTACCGACTCAAACAGAGTGCGTCGGGTCGTGAGACGTCACCTCACTGGTGCGCGGGTTCATCGGAGTGTCTGTTATAAAAACAAAGGGCCGATAGCACGCTTCCACAACCCGATACATATCATACATATCAACCACTTGAGATGTACAGTGCCCCTTCAAGTGTTCAAGTATTTTTTTCTGTATTGCAAATATTGTGGCATTTCTCCCATTTATATTTTTTTGAGTTAAAATTAATTTAGACATACGGAACGCCAACATGCAACGTTACAGAGATCCTAGAGATTTATTTGAGTGTTCTGATTCGTCTCCACAGAAAGTCCCAGGGCATCAACATCGCTACTACTCGACGCTGACGTGGTTGCCTAGGAGCGGGGACTTTGGGATGCTGTACTGCCGAGCTTCCAACGACTTCGGGGAGCAAGACAAGCCGTGTGTGTTCGTGGTGACGCCGGGCGGCGTTCCCTACCCGCCAGACTGCGGCATGCTGCGCCCCCACCCTCGTACCCTGCGCATCGAGTGCCTCAAAGGTAAGCTACTAACTCTACCGCAGCAAGCATCTGTCCACGCTCGTCCTCGTGAGTGCATGCTGTACTGTTGTCTGTTTTCCAACGTGGAGCCGGGCTCCGGTCAGCTCAGTGGTTATAGAGCACACCGCATGCAATTAATTGCCTTTGCGATGAAAGAGACCTGACGATGGAAACACTGCTTTCATCCCCTATTGCTAGTTACGATGGAGATATTCAATCAGAGAATCGCTGGTGCCACTTGGCTGCAGGGGTTTAACATACTTATGGTTGGGTGTACAGGAAATTAAATCTTAGTGGTATTAGTTGGTGGCTGCGACACATTTTATAATGTTGGTAAACTGGCCCCTATCTACTAATGCCTGAATTATTACTACTATAATTGCATGTTTATGTAATTGTTCAGGATGGGACGGCGGGCGGCCGCAGGTGGTGCACCTGGAGCTGTTCAGCAGCGAGGGCGCGCTGTTGCACAATCTGAGCAGCGTGGCCGGCGTGTTCCAGCTGCACGATGCTGTGCCCGACGGAAACCTCACGGCCATCCTGTACTCGAGCAGCAGCCGCGGCCGCTCTCAGCCCAAGACTATACACCTGCAGACAATCGGCTCCTCCAACGTCTCCGGTGAGTCCACCATAAGCGCACCGGTTAACTATTGCAAGCCGAAATTAAAATTTTATGATTCAACTATACTCCCGCCGGAAGGCTCCCCGGTAAGAATTTATTGCTTGAACATTATCGGTTAATTGTTGTCAGAGCAGTGTAGTTCATGGGATGCAACGCAATCTGGTGTCGCGTTACATCAATAAGGGTATACGGGCTCATCGCCCCCGTGAAGAAGTATATAGAGGTAGCAATTTTCATGATTAGCAGTGTAATGGCCATTAATGAAAAGATTTTATATGAGAAAATACATGCAAACTATTTCCAGCATGCCACTCCGCTGTTAGTGCGGTTTCGAGAACAATTGCAGCACAATAGCCCGCGCGACCAGAAACAAAGTAATATAATTAAAAGTAAAATACCATAGATTTCTTCTCTCAGTTTAAATAAGAAATTGTTGTCCCGGTATTTATTAAACGAACTTCTAACTCGCAGCCGTGTTTGTGAACGTAAACAGAGTTAATGTATTTAAAATGGTAAAGTCCTATTTTTGAAATTTTTATTATCGATTTTCGAATTTTATTATTCAAGTAGGCAATTTAAAAAAGTTAGTCCTACTAATGGTTACGCGTGTAAAAGCTTCAGGGGTGTGAACATATAGTTCATTTTTCAGCAAAAAGCACCCTGTATGAAGTGTTGTCTCTGAATATGCAACATGGTACAAAAGTTTATTTTTCTGTTTAAAGCCACAGGGCGATGGCTTATGGCAGTACAGCGTCTGCCAGGATAATAAACAATCATTTATTTTAACATGAATTAATCTGAATATTGATAATTCTTTTTATTACTATATCATCATTATATTATTTATTATTTCCGAAACAAGCAAATGATAAAGTCATTCACCTGTTCAAAGATTTTATACCGACAATCAATGATAAATCAATCACCCTGAACACAAACATGTTTTGAGTATGTATAAAAATGTTATATCTGTCTGCAGCGATCAAGGAACACGTCGGGAAGTCAATGTTGCACCAGGGTCTGGAGGCGACCTCCGGGTTCCTGCTGGTATTGGTGATTGTGTTGGCGGCATTGTTCTGGACGCGCTGCTCCAAACCCAGTGACCACCACGGCTACGACAGTCCGGACGTGGTGCCGTGCTCGGACGGTGAGTCTATTAGACCTGCAGTTTTAAGGAAGTGGGTGCGTCTAACATTTGAACAAGTGGAATTGCTTGGAGCTTGCTTGCTGGAAGGTCCAGCGGAGTAACTCGCTAACTCTAAACCGGCGACGCTTCGATGTGTTATCGGGAATCATTTTCAAAGGTTTATCAAAAGAAAAATTATATTATATATTAATATACACTATTTACTGAGAAATAATTTTCACAGTAAATAGTTTCACGAAACACAACGATCACTAGTCTTTCTATCAGTTTAAGCTGTTTATATTAATAAAAACACTCGAGAAACGTTATTTAAAATTCGTCGACTTGTAAAGTTGATTCCGTGAAATAAAATGGAAGCTTTCTTAAAATGACACATTGTTTCTAAATGAAAATCTTGCGAGGTTTTCACCTGCAGTGTACTTTATATTTAAAACATTAAATTGACATTCGAATTATAATGAGTCATAAAGATGTTTAGAAAATATTTGCTAACATTATTTATTTTGTTTTTGCGTTGTGAACATAACGCTGGGCGCGAGATTAAAATAAATAATTAAATATGAGATTTGACGAATGTTTTTCCAAATAATTGCAATTGACAAGACAAGCGTTAGTAATATTGAATTTGTCAATTACCTTACATAAAAAAAACTACTTCGGCCCGGCTCATCCGTATTTTGATCCCGAAAATATATCTGAAATAGAAATGAAGGGGTCTAACAAAAAAAATTAAAGAACCAAAGTCCTGTTCTATAGTACCCGGTGTAAATATTAACACTAGCTATGTCACATTTTGTCGGCCGTGCGACAGAGATAACTCTCTACGAAGCCGAAATTAGCCGATTGTTTGTTTCCAATGGTCGATGTGCAAAATTTATGACACATTTATGTAATATTTTAACTATAGTTATTTTAAATTATGTTATACTTATTTTCATGTTTTTTTTTGTTTCCAGGAGTTATACACACATCCCATCTTAATAGACATGAAGAATAACTCTTTGAAATTGGAGTCCGGCACACTAGGTAAAATCCTTTGTCTGTCCTGCTTTATTAAGTTATAATATTATTATTTAGCTTGGCCGCGTTTCAAATTAAGTTATTATGTACACGACATGTGTCTATCAATTGTTTTGCCTGGCGAACAAGTTTTAATGCATCACTACCTGCTGTGTCTTGTAGCGTCTTACAATCATTTTTCAGTAACAAAAGACGCGTAGATGGTCAGGGGAACTGTTTTTTAAAACAACATACTGTTTATAAATCGATGCTTAATTCGTCGTATTCTAAATAACATCGGTGTCCGGCGCGACGGCAAGTCATAAAAGTTAGCTCGCGAAGTTTTTATATATTTTTACGTGCACGTGTTAATGTCTTTATTTTAGCCTTAAGAATGCAATAGAGGTTGACAAATAAATAAAACACAAATTGCTTAATATGTGGTACACGTGTATAATTGAATATGCAATGCCAAATTACAATCGGACGTTATATTACGAGTGCAATGAATGTGTGCTGTGCGTCTCGGCGTATACTTTTGAAACTTACACCAAAGCTAGTTGCTGAGCTGCTAAACAAATGGATGAGCTCGTATACGTACGGCTTCAGATCCATAAAAAGGTGCATGCATTTTCAATTTCTTACGTATTCTTTGCCCGCTAGAGCTATAAGAACAGATATAATAGAGACTATGTGAATAACAAGTGAATTGATGAATTACAAATGCTTGCAAGCGCTGCGAAGAACCTTTACTCACAAGAGGGAGAGGGAGAGTGACAAGCGCACAACTCCAACCGGCGTCATTAGACAGCACATGTCCTGACGGCTGAAGTGATGAGCGGGCGCAGCCCAAACACCGAATGTTATTTACATTTATTTGGTTTTAATTGAAATCTTTATGCAGTGCAGACTTGTTGTTCGCAGGCGCAGAGTGGCTGCCGTCAACTATCGGTGTCCTATTTCATAAAAAAGATATGTTACAAAGGGTCGTGTCTGCAGAGCAAGAGGAGAACGCTAACGCGACCGCAGTGTACAGGTGCTCACTTGCAGCTACTTATTTATTTTGAGGCTCCAAGCAAGTTACACATTAAAGCAATAAAAATAATTAAGAAAAGCCCGCTAGGTCACACTTGGGTGAGTGAATTAACATGGTAGTTGTGTAATTCGCATTGTTTGCCGCATGCGCATTTATCAGCGGGCTGGCGGGCGGTGCACTTCATTGCACGACTACCGCTGCATAGCGGAAGTGGCTATACATTAGTCCTTTTCTTACTTAGGATGGACTTTCGCAAAATAACGCCTGAATCTATTTAACTAAAAAAAAATAATGGTGTTAAAATAGGAAAGAAACAAGAAATATAAAAAGTAACAATACTAATGTACCCGATAAGCAAACGAAACAAATTGGAGGACAAAAGCAGAACTAAACGTCCGGACAACAAAATGTTCCTATGTTTCGTCTGAAATGGCCCTGAAGTTTTAATTACATTTCAGATTCAAAATCTGGTGGTGCGAACAGTGGACCGAGGTGGCGGTGGACGACCGGCTGCCCACCGCCCAAGGCCTGCCTTGCTTCTTGCGTTCAACGAATATCCAAGAGCTCTGGGTGTCGCTGCTCGAGAAAGCCTTGGCCAAGTGAGTTAAAACATTAAATTCCCAACGGCGCCAAGTGTCCCTTCGCGTGGACTCTTTGACATTGCTAGACTTATTTGTCAAAGTACACCGGTGTCCCTTACAGGCCTCTACCCGATAGTGACGCCTAAGCCTTAGGTTCGATTCCATTCGAACTGAAACCCAAATGTCAAAACAACATTAATCGAGGAGGAAATGTTTCGCGTTTCGGTTTGTTGACGGCGCTGCCTTGTGGGGCTGTTTCTGCTTAACCAAATTGATGACAAATAAAATGTGTATTGTATCGTTTCAGGCTGGTATTTACAAAGCGTGTGCATTACAGGTTGCACGGCTCGTACGACGCGCTAAGGTACGCCAACAGTATGGACAGCCTCGCGGAACTGTCCGGCGGCATCCCGGAGACGTTGCCGCTGGGGCAAGTCGCGGGCGTCGCGGAATTCCTTCACATTTCGCGATACAACACTCTGGTCACGTTGGTGCGTTCCAGGCGCCAGGTAAAAAGTAATATTACAGCCTTTTTATATTTCAGAACATTCAAGCTTGCTCTTTTAGTAACACGTAACATTCACGTTTGCGCGCCGGGAGCCGTGCAGACAGCTTTTCGGTTAAATTGAAAAGGGTAACGGCATCCCGAAGACTATTTTCATTTGAATGTGTACCTGATATTCGGACGGAGTATTGTCACTTGATCCGGTCGTATAGTTCGTTTGCGTTTACAGTTACCAAAGGAACTTGTGCGCGGCTGTGCTCTTGTGCGCTTGTGCGGCTGTCTCTGTGTACCTCTGATCGGACGGCTCTGACGGAGACGGCCTGCACTCCCGACGCGGGCGTAGTATGCGTAGCGCAGTGTCCGGCGCGCGATTCCAACGCAATGTCGATACAAGTCTAAAACAAAGTAACTAAGTCACTGCTGCTATATTGAGATGAGCCTTTGTTCCAGGCGGTGACCGGCTACTGTGGACGAATAGAACCTTTTATGAATTATTTAGTGCTTGACGTACAAGAGGTAATGAACCACGTTTACTCAAAAACCCTTCGTTAGCGTCTGTCTCTCTGTTTAAGCTACAAACGATTTGACCTTTGAATGAATCTTGTTATATTCTCCAGGTGACGTGTCGCGGAAAGTCTGAATATTTCGTACTATTCGGACATTTAGCTACAGACAGTATGAGATTTAATCACCTTATAGTTGATGAAAAAAAGTAAGTGCACGTGCCCTCTGCCTTTCTAATGTGTCATTGCTAACTCGCGAGGGACGCCGTCCGACGTCGCGGGCGCCGTCGGACCGAAGCTCAGCGTTCCTTCACCTGCTTCCAGATGGTGGAGCTTACGGACCTTGAAGCGTCTACTGCCGACGCACTTGAATGGGTTTTGGATGCTGTTCTCGGATGTCGTGGACGTGTTCACGCATATGGAAATGGTTCACTTGACGGAGTCATCCCCGAAACACATTCCATGGAGGGTTTGCACGTATAACGGCAGGTGGACGAAAGGCGTGAACGCAGGCGGATGGGCGACCAAAGCGAGCTCCACGGACGGGGGTGAGTCGTCAAGCTGCACCCCCTGCAGTTATTTTTCAATTTGCAACATTCTCTTCAGAAGAGAGGAAAATCGTACGACAAGGCCCAGTGCGGGTCCCAGTGCCCGGACGGATTCCTTTATCGCAACGATTTACAGTCCATGGCTAATAGAAGAAAGGAATTTACGTTTCTTTTCATCTTTCGTTTTAAATAATACCATACACCCATCTATCTATGGCCAGGCATTAAGCAGGTCTTTTTTCTAAACATTTGATCTCTTTTTGACTACTTTCGAAATTACAGTAAACTTTTAAAAGAATTCTTCCACATAAATCCTCAAATCCAATTTAAGATGAAAAAGGAATTGGTCTCGGAGCAGGTGGTAATATAGTTGAGGCATCATTATCCCACAAGGCCAAATATAATTGGGTTCACGCTGTACCATCTGGCGAGGATTCTGAACTCGCCGACCTCGCGGAGCTCGGAATCTGACTTCAAAACCGAGTACATAAACGCGCGCCATACAACCGCTCGGTATATAGCCCGTTTTTAATGAATCAGATAAACTTGTACATGCAGTGGAATACTGTCATAGCCTCGAATGATGACGACAATCCAGTACTCAGACTCTTACTCTCACGCCCCGCTTCGTCTTATGATCCCGCCGCCATACACGTTGCTCTCGTTGCCGTTCTGTCTATACGCACAGCGTCATCTGTGGCCGTCCCACTCTCACGCCCCGCGTCGTGCTATTGTGCCGTATGAGGCTGTAGATGGTAAGGTAAAAAGAAAAAACAATTCGACAACAGAAAATAAATATATTTAATTAAAAAGGGCAGTGGGCAGAGCGCCTGGTCTGATTTTATACCGCAAGTCAGTAATCCGCTGATGGTGGCAATAAGCAGCCGCACGATCTCCCAGGACTGGTCAGGCGACAGCACGTGTTCGTTCCAGTGCGAGGTGATATAAATTCAACCTGAATGACCGTAGGTTATTTTTTTAGTCTAAAACCACTTGTGAATAAGTTTTATGATATATCATTCAATTATGAACCATGTGTCAAGTGAATGCAGGAATGGATTGAAGTGTTTTGGGTGTAATAAGTTTGATTACACTTGCGAAACTGTAGGGTGAACCTAATGCAAGCGTAAGACAGCAGAATTACTTCGAAGATGGCGGATGGCAGGCGCATACAGAGTAACAGCGGTGGTGTTGGAGATCGTCGGGCAGGTTCGGGGGACTTCGGTCGGTGTACGTCTATGTTCGGAATGAAGTCTGAAATCTACGGCAATCCGGAGATGGGCGTGAGAACGGGAGAACACCGAGAACGGGAACGAAAGGAACGACGACCACCGACTAAATCAACATGAGAGAAGAAACGTTAACTTGACAGGTTGATTTTAAATAATTTTGGCTTAAAAACGCTCAAAAAAGAAAACTATGAGGAATTTATTAACTGACTAGCGTGAAAGTCTCCATACCGTTTTACATTGATACTGCATAGATTTAAATATTTTTTAAAATCAGGTTTGTTCTGGCAAGCCTTTGACAGACTATGAGGTTATGTAAAGTGTAAACCAGAGTTTCTCAAACTTTTTTGTGTCGTATACTCCTTGCCATGTTTTTCCGTTTTGGGTAGACCTCCTACTTACCTGATATTGATTTCCTGTAAATTTCTAACTGTAGTGAAGTTTATTGTTAAAAACTTAAAGTAAAAACACATGTTAATTTATACATTTATTAATTGAATTTAAATTAAAACTACTCAAAATAAAATTAAATAAAAATAAAATAAACTATAAATAAAATAACATAAGCAATAAGTCAATATTTCTAGTGAGAAGGATGAACCTGATGCTCTAATAATAAATTATCAACATTTGGCGTCAATTTTGTAAGGGTTAATCTTAAATCTCCTCGGCTAATGATGTCCAGTCTGTTTCTTTTTCTCTTCATAGGTACTTTTAGAAATAATCAAAAAATCGTAAATATCAAAACATTTACGTTTTGATATTATAAGATAGTATGATGTAAGTAAATAGGTACTATCAGTGTATGTGTTGAGATCCACTATCGTGGACCCCCATTTTCATTTCATAGACCCCCAAATTTTTTTTCGCTGACGTAGACCCCTTGCAGGTTGTCATAGACCCCTAAGGGTCGATAAGACCACTTTGGGAATCACTGGTATAGGGTGTCCGGAGACGAATTTGGATTTTAAATTAAAATAAAAAAAAACTATACAAGTAATTTTCAACTATGTTATAAAAAATCCGCACAATTAACAAAGCCAGTCTTGCCCTTTTTTGGCTCTTTTACATAACAATTACGGAAAATTTTTAATATAAAATACAAATTCTATCACTGGACATACTGTAAGTTTAAAAAATATTTCTCATTTCCCATGCAAGCGTAGTATACATAATATAAATAATAGAAACCATAGATAAGTTTTGTGTCTCGACTTCATTGAGTTAGCAAATGTTTGAAATGCTACATTTTAAAAACATCGCACAGAATATTTGTGTCCTACGGTTTTTGGCACCATAAATAGCTTAGCTGTTCACAAAGAAGTTTCCAGAGGAGAGCATCGATCACTACGTACCCTTATACCACACTGCAATCGCCAATCCACCTGCCTGGCGACTATGGTATATCCTGCCATAGATATCTCTGCGTGAGGTTTAACATTTTTATATGACACTCGTTTTTGGGCCTTCGCATTCCCCCTGCCCGACGTTACAAATAAAGATAAAACGAATTTCTCAATTTTTATTCTACATTATTTTACGTGCCCATTATATTTTATTATTTTTTTACACTTCTCGTGATATGTCATTCTTAGCTTGTTTTCTATCATATCTAAATCCTAGATCATAGTTTTCTACATTAATTATTACAATTTTTTAACATGAAATCGTTATGTTTATTTAATTTATTTACATTTTTTTTTGTTATTTTACTGTTAGGCACTGTGTTACCACTTTTTTCTAAAAGCCTTACTCCTCTAATTTATATTCAGATTTATTTGCATTGCAGTGGGCGTATGTGGTCTGAAACGACAAAATGATTTAATAGAAGATATCACATCTTGAGATTAATATGTTGTATGAATTGAATAAACATATTTTTTTATTGATTTAAAAATGGAATACCGACAGAGGTCAAAAACTACAGCCCACGTTGGAGCACTATTCTTTTTATTTATTTATACGATACTATGCACCATAGATAATAACTAAAAAAAATATATACAAAGGTTACAAGAAGCGGTCTTATCGCTCGAGGCTATCTCTACCAGACAACCTTTGGGAGGAAATGAGAAATATGAAGGAGAGGGCGGTTTAGTGTGTATATACATACGAATACGCACACGCGTCTATACAATAACACTTATAAATATATATATACATATATTTACGTCTAAAAGGTATTATGTATATTGGGTTTCGATATAAAACAAGAAGAAGAAGAACCCAGAATGTTCGATATTGTATCCGAACGTAACACTTTTTATTTGGACTTGAGTGCGTGTATCGGAACGCACGGCGTCTTTCACCGGCTTCTAACAAAAGACGACCATTTTTGCATCTACCATCAACGGACATTTTGCAAGTGTAACATATTTGATTTCTTAACATTAAATAATTAACTAAATGTGCTTGTTTTATATCGAAACCCAACAATGTAAATACGAATAAATATCAAATACTACTCAATATCCTATTTTAGAGGTCAAGGAAGTGCTCTTTTAACATCTACTATTTTTTTTTTCAAACCATTGGCATGGTGTCCTTCATTTAATTTCTTTCTTAATTATCATTTTTGTAAACATCGGCCATGTTCTTAACTTCCTTACTTCTTCTTTTGCATCTTATATTTAATGCTGCTAACTTTTATTTCTACTCATGTTTTATTTACAACGCCTCGCTTATTTTTATTAAACAACTATGTGCCTTACTTCACCGGGTCAAGGGAACACTCGTTCATTGTGATTACAGTCTTCTTTATTGTATAACGTACTGCAATACATTACGTCTAATTATCCCAGACGTTTTATAGTCTAGGGCGCCCTTGGAACCTGAACACCGGGACGGGCGGAGCGGGCGCGCGCGGATGCGGCCTTCGTGTATGAAAATCAACGAAGCGGAATATATATATAAAGTCGTTACAACGTATTACACATGATAAATTAATATATTTACTTTTCAATTTATTAATATCATTATTCACTTTGGAATGAAAATATTCGTAGACTGAGGAAAGTAAATGCCATCGTCCAGCAAGTACAAGTTTTAATTGTCACGTTATTTTGGACCTCTGGTTCGCCTCTATCTTAGGGCGGGCAGCGTTTTTTACAATTTAATAATTATTTCACTTTCATTTTTATTTCTTTTACTCTCTTTTTTGGAAATGTTTAGTTGAAATTGCAATAAGCAGGCCTCATACCGTTTCGAACTAATCGAAGTACTAGATGGAAGACCACGGTAACCTTGTTTAGGCTGTCGAAACACGCTGAACGCGTGCCGCTTCCTAACACTTTTATTAGACACTTATTGAAGAAGTCCATGTTCCGCATCAATTATTCACTTCTAACTATTTAAATATATAAATTAAAAGTGGATTTAGAGACTTAATTCATTTTGATATTTATTTTTAAAAATGATTTTGTCAGGTTAAAAAGGTGTTGAATGTTGATCCAAGTACAGGAGCACATCATGAAAAATGTCCCATTGAAATGGGAAAAAAATATATCTCTTCCTGTTTTTAACTTTAACTTAGGGCTCTCCTCGAAATTTAACTACGAATTTGTATCAGAGATGAGACCCGTTGACCGTCCGGTGGGTTGAAGAAATGGCTGTTGCGTCTTTAGAGTTCTGGAGTGGAGACCAGCAAGGAGAAGAAGACGACGGGTGCGGGCTGTCTTCAACTGATACTATTGGAATTATATAGGGGAGGCCGATCTCCAGCGGTGGACGTTATGGTGATGATTTATAACGCGAGTATAATCTATTTAAAAAAATACCAAATAAAATGTCCCTGAATAAAAAATCAAATCAGTCACCAACTGAATGCCTTCAATTTGTGACTATTGAATTTTAATGCGATTTCTATACCGACAGACAACGAGTCCACGCATTTTTTAGCGCGAATGGCCTAAAATTCAAATTTACATATACAGGGTGATTGGTTATAAGGTTATAAAGTGATGACAGCTCATTGGTCAGGAAAATGATTCAAAACTTTTAAATTATTTCTATTCATATAAATCAGAATACATAGATTTATAAAGTTATACTATTGCGATGTTTATTATATCAGAAACCTTTCTCGTTTTTTGGATAGGTTGTACCAAAATAACAATTTATTTAAAAGACTGTTTAGTTTCTGGTTGACTCTTCTATACAGATCAGCGTTCCGAGCCGACTACTGGCTAGTAAGCCGCCAGCTTATACGGTTCAAATATTATAATTAAGACCTATTTCAATATATTTTAAAGTTTGTACATTTTTTGACCCTTTATATCTTTAGCGCAAGACCGATCATCTTATACAGGCTTATACAGTTCAAAGCAGAGGTCAACTTGCCCAAAGCTTCAGATGACTAGAAGTACCGCTACGTTCTACAAGAGCTCCAATCATTAGAACTGAAACAAAAAAGTGACGTTCACTGCACCCCGGCAGCTATAGATAAATACGCCATATTGATGATCTGCCGTCTACAACAACATCTTGCTACTTAAGAAAGAAAATGGAAAATAACCACGCATCCACTTTCGTCACTGTCAAGCCGCAAAAACTCGCTGGTGTTTCCGTAATTTCAGCCATTTTGAAGGAACATTGCTATGGCCTGTTGATTTACTTAATATATAAATTTTAAAAATCGAATAGACTCCGCAGGCGGTAGTAACATTTGAAAATTGCCGACAAAGTATTTAGCAAGAGCTACAACCTTGACTCGTCGAGTCCCTGCCTCGAAGCTCGCAATCATAACCGATGGGTGACCACAGTATGGGTGCAGTATTGCATCAGGAGATCAACAATCTTTGAAAAGGTAATGAGTGCAACTCAATGACTCTACAGCGTGCACGATCGCGAATCACTAGCGATTTACATCGCCGTGAAACACCTGAGAAGAATTATGGTGGCGACGTAACAATGTATACCCATCAGCACCTACCAGCTCTAGGTAGAATCTGCAATATAACAAGGAATCCCCTGTTATTCCCATTCTCTATTTTTATTTGTTTAATTCATATGTTACGTAACCAATACAAAGTTATACATAAACAATTGCTGTGACAACCGCACATTGAATAGAAAATACTAAGATTTTGTAATGAACGAGTTATATGAATTTGATGTTCTATGCTTAGTAATAATTAATAAATAGATTTGTCGATGATATCACTGTATTACTTTAATCATAAACATTGTTTAGTCTTAGGTTCGTATGGAACAAAATAACTAAACGCCAGACAAGCAGCCTTTGGGAATAAAAACCGCGACCCTTGAACATTAATTCGTTCATTGATTTTACATTGAATCGTTTTACTTATAAATTAGTAATTAAGTATTATTTATCTTTGCTTAGGAACACTAATAGCCCGAAGTCTCGACTCTTGAGGTATTAAAGCAAGTAGCTGGGCAGTGTTTGCGTTACGGATATATTATTATATTTATATATCGGTGTTATTATATACAATTTACTGCCTTAACCCTCTGCGGTGGGTAAATTTTTCGCTTGGGAGTACCGGCCAGTCGGCGCAAAGGTAGCTTGTCGGAGCCACTGTTGCTTAACCGATTTAAGTTAGGTGTATTTATATTTAAAAGAACACAATATATTGATGCTAATTTGCAATGTTTAATAGCGTTTTAACTACATTAATATGAAAAGATTCAACTTTTGTAATTTGCCAACGTGTGATATTTTTCAAAGCAATCGCCGATATGAAGCCGTGGTTTCCGAACGCACGTATCACAAAATGTTCGTGTTTCTCGACTTTTACCGGGGGTTTTCCTATCGGACCATACCGCGCAATCTTTTTTAGTTCATGAAAGCATTATATGTAGCTTATTATCTAATATGTTATCTACGAATGATGCGGACGGCTGTGCTGCAGGTGGTGTTCCTAGCAAAAAAGTTCCAACTAATTCGTCGACTAAACATTTCACAAAGTTGAAGTGGTTTAGCGGCTTTTCCCTATTCGTTTCGTGCACCGTTTGGTACATTATGTATGAATTGACGCACGCCTCAATACTCCAGAAAAACATTTTTCGCTAGCATTTTAGCGACTTTCGCAAAAACAGTATGATGCTGCATATTGATCAGCCCGATCGACAGCCCTCATTTTATTTTGGTGTAATTTACAGCTACCACTGGCTGCAACACATTTATCGCACCGCCACCGCCGCGTCTCCTTGCTGTAACTTATTGGAGACTTGCGGTATCGCTGGTGGTCAGGAAAGTCACTACCCGTTTGCTTTTCCATGCGAGAACTAACGTATTATTTTTTTCATACACTACTTTACTTTTTGTTATTCTGGACTTCTTAATTTGCGGTGACAGATATTTTCGGTTTGGCATTGCTGTTCCTGTTAAGTAAAATAACGCGTGAGAAGTCTGAAATGGCTAACTTTCTGTTAATCTCAATTTTTGTGAAATGATCTTTCGAGAGGTGATCATGCCGCCACATGATCGACACCGACTTCTACGACAGATTACAAATACAGTGGCGGCATCGACCGCAAAGGGTTGATACCCAAGGCACCGGGGACAGAACAAGATCGGCCCGCGTCTTTCTTGACTCAGTAGTTCTCACTTCGCAACACACAACACACACCACACTGCACTAACAACACTATACATCTACATGGGTATAGTCCTCCTCCGTGTGAACGGCTCCGATGTAACTGGAATACGTCCACCCAGCGAAAATTTACACCTCGCGTACCTGCTGTATCCGCGGGCTCATTATCAAAGAAACTGCACAAAGCCAAAATGGCTAACAGCAATAACTTCAACTGCAAACAATAATAGTGTAATTTAAATTGTTTATTAATATTTACAATTATTTATATACCATTTACTTAGTTAGATAATAAAATAATTACTGCGCACAATTCACAACATACATACAAGAATTAGTAACACAACAATTATAGAATTTAATAAGCAAAAATTAGTTAAAACATTCTTATATTTGAATTTTTTTTTAAATAATAATAGTAGAGTAAATGTATTTTACTAATATGTTGAGGAAATCGTAAGTTAACCCGTGTAAGTTTATTGAAGACTCTCAGACCAGCGCGCTTGGAACCCGCAAAGCCTTGAGGTAAAGGTAGCCTTAACCACCCAAGAGGAAAATCTGATTTCAGTGCCAGTTGTTACATTAATAAGTGAATGACAGCCCAACAGCTTAAGACTGAGACTTGCAATCGCAGGTATTGGGTTCGATTTTCAGGATACGATAAAATATATTTCAAACATTATACATTAATTACATAGTGTTGCCACTGCTCACAAGTTTGTAGAAGATGGGCAGCAGTGTCCTCTGCTTACCATAATACCACACTTCAATCACCATTCTGTCTATAAAGCGCGCCGATTATGGTATATCTCTACATCGATATCTATATGGGAGACCTGTGCCTTGAAGTGGGCGTCAATAGGCTGAAACAACGAAAGACGACACACTAAACTAAGTACAGACGTTTATAAAATCTTTACCTATCCGTTCTATTTTGGGTTTAACCATAGAAAACCGGTTAATTATGTCGGTAACCGCATAGAAACAAAAGTGCTAAAGCTTGATGTTCTCACTCAAAACTTTAAAACATCCAATGCCACCTGTTAAACGGACGCGAAATATATTTTCTTTCATAATTGTAACCAATAGAAAGAACTAATTATGTTCATTTGAATCTTGTTGATGCCGGCATTAAACAACAGATGGCGCTAAAACAAAACAAAAGAGTATCATACATGGTGTAATATCGTGCGTCACAGACATAAAAAGGGTCACGTTACTCAGTGTTGTACAACGGAGAAGAAGTGCACCTTATCGCTGGCCATCCTGTGCTTGGAGGGCTCCGCTACGATTTCTAGTAAGAGCTGAGAGCAAAAATAGAAAGAGATAACATCACCTCGCTAATAGGCGACGATCAAAAAATCAAAACTTTTTAACGAAGACACGATGTTTTTGTATATTCTGTTATATTTTCTATCCAATTTTTAATCTTATTGATGTCGGTATTCTACAACAGATGGCGCTAAAACAAATTATCAAAGAGCCATACAGATGACGTTATATAGTGCGCTACAAACTTAAAAACGATGATCAACTATGTGCATCGTTCCTAGGTTTTGCGGAAAGGTATGCCATAAATAAAAATATGACTCTAGGGCAGTACAGGGATCGGGCAATACCCGAAGGCAAATAAATTAATTAAAATATTCTAAAAAAGATGTACAGATATTGTGCAAGTTAAAAATTGTTTTTGTGATTTTTTTTTTAAAAAAGTAGGAATAAATTAAATAAAAACTAATCAATACTGGGAAAGCAAAATTTACCTGCGATTCAAACGGTGATCTAACAGCGAATATGAGAGGAAGAAAGCGATGAAAAGCAGATAATATATTAGCGACGGATAGTTAAATATTTCGAAGGATGAAAGGAAAACGCTTAAAAATTTGTAAAGCATGGAAGGAGAAAGAGAAATAAAAATTATGGCTGAAAAGTTATTTACCCGAATATGTAACGTGCCTGCCCCACACGCCCCAAAAACGGGGACTATGTATAAATGAAACGAGGAAGAATGTGACATCGGCAAAGATCATATACTATGTTGTTTTTTTTTGCTTTGTTATCATCTTTTTTGCACGATCACAAAATTTGCTTCAGCGAAAAGAAAAGACTACTGTTGATTACCATTGGCTTTGTCAATATTATTTTGATAAATTGATATTTCTATTCCTCACTAGTTAATAACACAACACAACATTCTAGAAGAGCGCAAATTTTTTCCAAAAATTCTGCCATTTTAAAAATTTCTAAAACAACACCAGAAAGAGTCGTTCTCCGACACAAAGTTTCCTCGATCAAGTCATCAATTTATATCCTGCTCGGTCATTTAGAATACTGCAAGCGCAGGCCTAGCAACAACAACTCCATCTATTGCATATCACACTCACACAAGCGTCAAAAATCAACCTCTACACATTGCGAGGGCGATCCGAGGTGGAACTCGAATCCCACCTTCGGTCGCCTAATAGACCGAGCTTTCATCTTACATCGTTCACTTACACTCAATACCTTCGTGCGAACGACTTAGAATGATTCTGTTAAGTTCATGGAGCCTTCAGTTCCAGTAAGGGAAAGGGCTGCCCTAACTATCGCCGCGATGTACGGTCCTGCGCGGCCAGCAACGAGCGACTTCCCGCGACCATAACTATCTCGTCAGTCCGCCTAGTGAATGGTCTACACAACCCCGACCTAGTGGTCGCATCTCGAGAATATTTCGGCCTCGATGCCTTTCGATTGTATGGGATTATTCCCCCCCCCCTCCCCGTTGCCACTTCACACGAGCAAGTGAAACTCCGAGCGTGGTCCTCTCCATTGTTCTCCGGGTGACCTTGAACCTTCTTATGAGGCGCGTCGTAAGTGAAAACGTCATCTTGGATCCGTATGTCATCACCCATCTTCAAACATCGCAGTATTTTAGACGCGAAGAGGTTTAGGAACTTCCTGAACGCTGTTCATCCGAGTTGGATTCAGCGAGTGATCCGTTCAATAATTAGAAAAGTTTATTTATATGCAACGTTTATTTGACCCTGTTGGCTTAGATTGCCGCCGAATCTGTTTAATAAAACACTTTAAATTGTTGTCTTGTGTTGTTTCATTAATGCACTAAAAACGATAGAACTACAGATTTTAAATACAATACCCGGCGATAAATATTGCACATCGACCTTTGAATAGATACTATCGGCTAATTTCGGCTTTATAGAGTGTTATCTCTGTCGCACGAAATACAACGACTAACAAATTAGCCGATTGTCTCTGATCCAAAGGTCGATGTGCAATATTTATCGCCGTGTAATGTAATTACTTCATGGTGTCAAAATAAAACGAAAATTTGCCCTTTCAACAGTTTTATTTTTATTAATTTGTAAATATTTACAATAATACACAACCGACACAAGTTTTAATCATAAATATTTTGTCGCGACGTGATCTAATTCATTAATAAATGTCAAAAAGGTGACAACATTCATCGAACTGCAGACAACCGGGCTGTATATCAGTGTCCATCATGCTTCGTGACGAGACTCGATGCGATCGCAAGATTCGTCGACGTGGCGAATACGGCAACCGCTGTACTGATACTAACGCACAACCTGACGATGGCAATATGGAGTAGGGATGAGGAAGTGGTCGCGCTAAACGTAATCTTAAAAACTAAACATTGTTAAGGCGTCGTTAAAATAGAATAAGAGACTTAGTAAACACTGTGACATGCGAAAACGATTGCAAAAAGTATTTTGGAAATATTAAACGTAATTTTTAAAACAACGCTATCTGCTCTTCTATCCAACATTCTGCGAAAATACGAAAAATGATAAATTGGTTAATTAATTGTCAAATGGTCCGGGTACTCGGAATTCAAACTTAAATTGTTTACAGAAAGAAATATTACAGGTGTGAAAGCCTTAACGACACCCTGTTAAGGTATATATATATAGTTCAACTGTTAACAAAAAGTTTTTACATCTACTTCCAATCGTCATGTATAAAGTGTTCCAAGACATGTTTTATTATTTTTTTCTATTGCCAATAAATAGGCCAATAACTTCCGGCAGTGCAATGTTTGCAGAGACAGATTGTTAAAAAAAAATAATTTTAATATTCAGTCAAGTTTCATAAATCCGAGACATTTTTTTTTATAAAGTTAATATAAGAATATATATCTCATTCTATTGTTTACCTTACCTAAGAGTCTATTTGGGAACTCTGTGAGTCTGAGCTAGTGCTCTGGTCACCAGCGACTACCCCGCAGCCAAGCACAGAACCGACGCTGTGACCATCCGATGTCCCTGACGTATTTTAGTTGAGTTTCTCAGAAGGGAAGTAGGACGCTTACATTGTTAGGCAGCTTATTTCGCAAAATAAAGTCTAAATAATTGATATAACTTCTTGCCTAATTTGCACATTATTCAGCGATAAGCCGTCTGCTGTTTTTGTAACTGTTTATAAACCTTTTTTATATTGATATAAGGGTGAAATAATTGCAAGATTTATATTTATTTTTTTCTCTTTAATATCTTGTTTAAATATCGCATATTAATGATATGTGAAGACTGAATAATGTTCACGTCTAATTGACAACTTATTGTTTATGTCTTCAAACTCGTATAAATACTTTTTGAAGACAGATTTTGTTTTACATTTATTTTTTCAAATTTTAAATTTTCTTAGTGTTCAGAATCATGAATAAGTTAAGATTGCTTTACATTATTTGCACATTATTCCGCTGTTCTGCCTTCTTTTTTTAAGACAATTAGTTAGTTTTGCCTCTACATAAAATTCAATCAATGACATCGTCTATGTGTCAGTCCAGTAAATGTATAACAAATATATTTCAAAGTTTAAATTCTAAAATCTTGTATTTAATGAATATATTTTTTATATTAATTAATGATAAGGATAAATAAAAATATAATAATGATTGGCTCACGCGTAATATATTATTCTTTGCTGGGATAGCAAACAAAAGTAAATCTAGTTCGTAGTTTCAGCCATTAGGCGCATACTGCAAGGCAAAGGTCCCTCGAAGATATAATATCATGGAGTTACAACGCGGGTAGTTAAGAGGATAGACGCAAAAAAGTGCTCTATGAATATTTATTGTTTTAACATGTATACAAACAAAGCATAAGTGTCTATCTGCCGGGATTTGTGTTTTTCTCTTTGCTGTTATTCACTAAATTCCTTGTTATCGTCTCTCGTAATATCACTTAATATTAAACTCATCTACCCCGCAATGAATTCTTCAATAAAAACCTCTGTGGATGAAATGAAAAAAGAATTCATCGATAGAATGGCTGCATTTGAAGCTCAGTTACAAAAACCTGCAGTTACGACATTCAGTAACCCTAACTTGGCTGCTGAATTTCACGCGTTCCGTGCCTTTGTCACCCAAGCCCTATATCTACTGCAAAAGCAAATAGAGACTTTGGACCACGCGGTAGACAACATAGAAATGCAGGGGCGACGGAAAATTTTATTGCTGCACGGTGCTGCAGAGGCCCAAGGCGAAAATACTGCACAGCTTGTCGCGGATACTATTAAACAGCGGTTGAAGCTCAGAGATTTTGGTGTCGAAACATACAGAGATGCTATCGCATGGGCCGACCATCCAATCAGCCGAGACCCATCCTGCTGAAGATGCGAGACATCAGCTCTCGCGACAAGATCTGGTTCAATAAAACCAAATTAAAGAGATCGACCTTCGGGTCCAAGAAACAGCCCGTTTATTTGAGATAAAAAAGGGTCATTCCCGGCAGGTGGTAAGGGACCGAGACCTGGAGGTACCGGTCAGCTACCTGAGACTACCGCACCCGTCTGGTCAAGTTGGTGTGGAGTTCTCCTGTCTGGGGGAAAGTGCGGAGGAAGTCCGACTTGCCACCGCGGCTGCCGATCTGGTAATTTATACCGACGGCAGCCGCATAGAGGATAAGGTGGGTGCGGCGTTCTGAGTCAAGCGGGGCGCCGTAGAGTCATACACAAAGAAACTCAAGTTGGGCAACTTCTGCACCGTATACCAGGCAGAGCTGCTGGCTCTAGCTGAGGCAACAGGGCACGCGGCCGATGAGTCAGCGCAAGTCTGCGCCGTATTGAGCGACTCGCGGTCCGCCCTCGAAACTGTCGCAAGATCGGACACCCTCCATCCCTCAGCGGTAAGAGTAAAAGAGAATTGTATGAAAGCAAGAGAAAATGGCAAGAGCGTTAGTTTCTATTGGGTGAAAGCGCACGCGGGGACGGAGGGGAATGAGAGGGCGGACCAATTGGCCAAGGACGCGGCCCTGAAGAGTAAAAGAAGACCTGAATATGAGAGATGTCCCATTTTATTCATCAAGCAACAGCTGAGATTGGAGTCGCTCGACGAATGGAACAGGAGGTATATGGAAGGAACGACGGCTTCAGTGACGAGGATATTTTTCCCGGACGCCATTTCAGCCTACCGCGTGCTCCGCAGTATCGAGGTGGACGCGGTCTTGTTGAAATTATATACAAATAATCATTAATTAATATACATATACCGCCATCTATTGAAACATAGATTGTATAGTGTTCCTACCGTCATTGTTATAAAGTGAAATGTAGGTATGTTTCTGAACGTAAATAAAAAGTTAGTTCTGTTCGAATCTCACAACCGGCGTTTTATTATAGGTTATGCGCCCAGTCGAGTTATAAAATAAAGTGTTTTTCTGGCGAAAAGACTTGCACAAGCGTGCCGATTAGTCTACGCAGATTGAGAACTATACGTTTTGTGAACTGTGAGTTGTGATATATAGTTAAAAATTAAAAATGGCAAATAGCTATATCGTGAGCGTGCCTAAGCTGAAAGGTCGGGAGAACTACACAGAGTGGGCTTTCGCAGCGGAGAATTTTCTCGTGTTGGAGGGAACTTTTGATTACATCAAAGTTACTAAACCCGAAGAAGGCGCAGCCGACTTAAAAACTAAGGCGAAACTGATTTTAACTATTGATCCATCTCTTTATGTACATATAAAAGAATCTAAGACTACTAAAGAGTTATGGGAGAAACTCAAAAATTTGTTTGATGATTCGGGTTTCACCAGAAGTTCAAAGTCAAAATTGAAGGTTATAAAATGCTACAAGTGCAAACAAACAGGACATTATCGCAATCAATGCACCAGTTCCGATAAAGATTCAGAAAATAACAAGTCTTGTGAACGTAAACAATCAAACGCATTTAGTGCTGTGTTTTTAAATGGTGCTTTCTCCAAAAATGACTGGTATATTGACTCCGGAGCGAGTGCACATTTAACCGCCAATGAACACTGGCTCACAAATGTTTCTGTTGAGCATTCGATCAAAGAAATTATGGTCGCGAATAAAGAAAAGGTGTCGGTGAAATGTTCTGGTGACGTATCGATAACAACTTTAACAGATAACTGCGCGTATGATATAGTTGTTGAAGGTGTATTGTGTGTTCCTAGTTTGACCACTAACCTAATTTCTGTGAGTCAACTAATTGTTAAAGGCAATGGAGTACTGTTTAACAACAGTGGCTGTGAGATTTACAATAAATGTGGTGAATTAGTTGGTACTGCTACATTAATAAATGGTGTCTACAAGCTAAGAATGCCTGAAGTATTGATGGCAGCTGTGATGAACTCGAGCGATATTTGGCATCGCAGGCTTGGCCATGTCAATAGCAACTATCTAAATAGAATGGAGAGAGCAGTGGAAGGAATCACACTAGATAAAAAGGCAAATATTTCAAAATTGTCTTGTACGGTGTGTTGTGAAGGTAAGCAAAGCCGCTTACCTTTTCCGCAGAATGGCTATAGAAGTAAAGAACTTCTGCATACTGTTCATACAGATGTATGTGGACCGTTCAATGCTTCGATTGGAGGATCCAAATATTTTATATTATTTGTTGACGATTATAGCCGCATGACATACATCTATTTTATGGAAAATAAAAGTGAAGCTTTTAGTTGTTTTAAAAGATATAAAGTTCTTGTAGAAAACCAACTTAACAAGAAAATTAAAATTTTAAGAAGCGATAATGGTAGAGAATTCTGTAATAAAGAATTTGATGATCATCTCAAGAATTCTGGAATAATTCATCAAAGAAGTAATCCATACACGCCCGAACAGAATGGCTTGGCAGAGCGCTTTAATCGTACTGTAGTAGAGAAAGCTAGATGTTTATTATTTGATGCTGAACTTGATGAACAATTTTGGGCTGAAGCATCTAACACTGCAGTCTATTTACAAAACAGGACTGTGTCATCAACTCTAAATGGGAAGACTCCATTCGAGTTATGGACACAAGAAAAGCCAGACATTAGCCATTTGAGAGTTTTTGGGAGCATTGTGATGATACATATTCCTAAGGAAAAAATAATGAAATGGGATAAAAAGGCTGAAAGAGGAATTCTTGTAGGATATCCAGATGATGTGAAAGGATACCGCGTTTACAATCTGAAAACTAAGCAGATTACAACCAGCAGAGATGTCATCATTGTTGAAAAACCACTAGTAGCTGATGAAGTTTCTGTTCCAATCCAAGAAATACCTGCAGACTCCTTAGAGGTATATGAAGATTCAGTGGGGGTTTTTTCAGATTGCTCTGAAAATGAAGATATCCTTGATGAGACATATGTACCAGAAGAGGACTCTTCAGATAGCTCTATGGAAAGTATTGTAAGTGTCGGTAGAAGAGATGTTGCATGTAGGCAGAGACGACAACCTGACAGGTATGGGCTTTCTAATGCTTGCATCGGTCATAATATAGAAGATAATAGTGAAATTTCGCTTGATGAGGCTCTAAAAGGACCTGAAAAAGAGCAATGGTTAGAGGCTGTTCGTGATGAGTTACAATGCTTTGATAGTAACAATGCGTGGGAACTTGTTGATATGCCTAGAGACAAAACCATAGTGCAATGTAGATGGGTTTTGCGTAAGAAGTGTGACAGTGAGAACAATGTAAGATATCGTGCCAGGCTAGTTGCCAAGGGTTTTTCTCAAAAGTATGGGGTAGATTACACAGAGACATTTTCACCTGTTGTTAGACATACTACCCTACGACTATTGTTTTCATTGTCAGTACTATTGGAACTTCATGTTACACATCTTTTTTTTTTTATTAATTCTAATTTGTATCGCTGGTGTTTTTTTTTTTATAGTATTTATCTTTCGCTTTAACTAA